>NC_069504.1:480927989-480952989 GCF_027579735.1 Bombina bombina | reverse complement strand
GCTAATTTAATATAAAAGTGCAATTGCAGTGACATTGCTTTAATGGGAATACAAGATAGGGGCAAAAATCAGCCTTTATGGCAATAATATATCTTAGCTACCCCGCTAGTTGGGCATGGGCCCTATACCCAACAACAGGCTATCGTATCACATTTAGATGCCCCCTTCTCTAGTATACAGTAAAGAGGCAACTGTCAGAACACCAAAAAACTTATATGAGCATGAAAAAAAGAAGTGAACATACTCAGGATAGTGAAGTGAAAGGCAATACGTATGTAGGTGGAGATATACCACACAACAGCAACAGACAGTCTAGAACATGTGCATAACTGTAAAAGGGTGAGATGTAGAGCACACAATTATTGTATATCTATAAAACCATTAGGCACTCTATGATATAAGACTAGGTTAATATACATAAGTCAGATATTATCAGCAAACTAGCTTGCATGCGAAATAGGTAGAGATAAGATAGGGTAGTTGTCTGTGTCTGAAACACTGCCTATAATCCAATAGTACATCTACAAATATTTTGCTTATGAAGGAGAAATATACACACATTAATATTACTCATAATTAGCATTGAAAGCACAGAAATGTCGGTCTAACAGACCAATATAGTGATAGGGTTACAGTATATTCAAAATCAGCAAACACATATGCCCGCAATTAAGTGCACAATATCAAGTAGAACAGTCATGTTAGGGAGAGAGTTAACCCCTTGAAAGCAGTGTGGAGTACTAAAGTCCTATGTATCCATAACAGTTGTGGGGAGTAATTAGAGCAAACTTAGGATCGGCAAACACCCGTGCCCAAGAATAAATGTAGGTAATGTCTCCAACACCCAGGAAAGTTTCACAGGGTATACACAGAGTGACAAGAACTATTTAAAGAGCAACGAACATCCGTCCAACCAAGGGCAATTAGCCCTTAACTATATACTTGTCGTGTTGCAGCAGTATCTCTCCACGTGTAGGCTGTATCCAACGTTAAAACATGCAACGGAGAGTATTGCTGCATAGTCAAGAAAGCCACTGTGGAAACATTAGCAGCTTAGTAATACGGGTGGTTTTCCTAGCCAACTCCTACCTTAAAAACTTGCACTGAGAGTTTCAGGAGCCATGAGATAGTGAAACGACCTATGTCTTGCATCCCAGACAGGAGCCAACAGGTTAGGTGGCAAACAATGGTCACGCTCAAGCCTTGTGCCCAGATCGGCCCCACACCATATTGGGAAGTGAGTGTCAACAGTGGTCCACCTGAGCCGCTATGAAACACATCTGAATGAGAGTTCTGCTGTTTAGTAGTGAGGCGCAACTCCTCACTGGCTTCCCGCCTCACAAAGCTCTCTTCATTACGAAGTAATGAGGAATATCCTGGCGGTGAGATTAAAGATGGCGGCTGCCGTGGGCTCGTTGTAACCTCTTCTTTTTGATCCTCGACGGCAGTCAGGGCGATAGGAGCAGAAGTGTGAGCCGCAAGGGGTTTAAAAGCCTCGATCACCGCATCCAAAAGAGCGTTGTTGTGGCGGTCTAGCAGGTCTTTTAATTGAGACAGAAAAAGCGCGGCCATGAGTAACTGCACTCGATAGTACAATAAAAGGCAGAAAGCGGGGATATCAAAAATCCAAGTGGTTAGCACTGCAAAGGACCCTCAGCAGCAATCACAAGATACTTCTCAACATGTACCTCTAAGGAAAAGCCAAAAGTAAATAAAATGAGATAGATATCTGTGCATGATTATTGTAGATAGTGGGAGCTCTTGATATGTGCGTCTAACTCCGATGGCGGTTGACTCCGCCCCCCTGGTTTTACTATTTTAATATGTTAGAATAAAATTAACATTTTTGGTTTATTATATAAACTACTGACATTTCTCACACATTTCAAATAAAAATATTGTCATTTAGAGCATTTATTTGCCAAAAATGACAACTGGTCAAAATAAAAAATATGCAGTTTTCAGACCTTGAATAATGCAAAGAAAACCAGTTCATATTCATTTTTCAACAACACAATAATAATGTTTTTAACTTGGCAAGAGTTCGAAATCAATTTTTTCAATGAACGCTTTCATGCATCTTGTCATGTTCTCCACCAGTCTTTCACATTGCTGTTGGGTGACTTTATGCCACTCCTGGCACAAAAATTCTAGCAGCTCTGCTTTGTTTGATGATGACTTGTGCCCACCCATCTTCCTCTTGATCACATTACAGAGGTTTTAAATATGGTTTAAATCTGGAGATTGGGCTGGCCATGACTGTGTCTTGATCTGATGGTCTCTCCTGTCTGACCTTGATTAACCTGGCTGTGGCATTGAGCATCGTCTTGCTGGAAAAAACAATCTTCAGAGTTGGGGAACATTGTCCGAGCAGAAGGAAGCAAGACGCATGAAAATCTGGGTTATCCACCAAATATTGGTTTCTAAACTCTTGCTAAGGTAAAACATTAATATTGTGTTGTTGAAAAATGAATATGAACTTGTTTTCTTTGCATTATTCAAGGTCTGATAACACTGCATCTTTTTTGTTATTTTGACCAGTTGTCATTTTCTGCAAAAAAATGCTCTAAATGATAATTTTATATGGAAGTTGGGAGAAATAGTGTCAGTAGTTTTGTAGAGTAAAACAAAAATGTTACTCAAACACATAAAAAAAATAATTATATATATATATATATCACCTTTATACAGATACATTGTACAGGTAGCCCTCAGTTTACGCCGGGGTTAGGTTCCAGAAGAAATGGTTGTAAATCGAAACCGTTGTAAATTGAAACCCAGTTTATAATGTAAGTCAATGGGAAGTGAGGGAATTAGGGTCCAGGCCCCTCTCAAAATTGTCATAAGTAACACCTAATACATTATTTTTAAAGCTTTGAAATGAAGACTTTAAATGCTAAACAGCATTATTAACCTAATAAAATAGTCACACAACACCTAATATATAATTAAACTAAGTTAAATGAACAAAAACATTTGCTAAACAGCATTATAAACCTAATAAAATAATCACACAACACAGACTTCACTTGCATTTTTCTGCAAACAGTTCTTTCTATGCATTCCAATCTGGACTGATTTATAGACAGGAAGATCTTGTTCCTTTGAAATCTGCTCAATAGCTCAGGTCTGGTTAAACTAATTAATTTCAGCTTGCTTGGCTTTGCTGCAACACAAGCGGACAGCTCCAGCTACTGGCTATTTTAATCAATGCACTGCTTCTCAATGCTTTTCAATAGCAGTCACATGACTGGAAAAAAATGTTGTTATTCTGAAACGGTGCAAATTGAACCGTTGTAAACCGAGGACCACCTGTACAGACCCTTTAACTTCCACGTCTTTCTACTGTCATGCCACTTTGCTCCTCAGGGTAACAAAATACACTATTTATAGTTGTATGTATGCAAACTGTGCTGCAATTCTCTGGCAGAACCATTAGATAGAATACCCATGACATTATTTGTAGTGTCAGTTGTTTTTACTATTAAAAATAATCTTTTAACATGCAGTTTTGTTTAAAGGGACAGTCTACACCAGAATTTTTATTGTTTTAAAAGATAGATAATCCCTTTATTACCCATTCCCCAGTTTTGCATAACCAACACAGTTATATTAATATACTTTTAACCTCTGTGATTATCTTGTATCTAAGCCTCTGCAAACGGCCCCTTTATTTCAGTTCTTTTGACAGACTTGCAGTTTAGCCAATCAGTGCCTGCTCCCAGATAACTTCACGTGCACAAGCACAGGGTTATCTATATGAAACACATGAACTAACACCCTCTAGTGGTGAAAAACTGTGAAAATGCATTCTGAAAAGAGGTGGCCTTCAAGGTCTAAGAAATTAGCATATGAACCTCCTAGGTTAAGCTTTCAACTAAGAATACCAAGAGAACAAAGCAAAATTGGTGATAAAAGTAAATTGGAAAATTGTTTAAAATTACATGCCCTATCTGAATCATGAAAGTTTATTTTGGCCTAGACTGTCCCTTTAAGCCTAAAACTTACTATATATAATACCATTTATGTTTGATATGGATTATGAAACTGTTTAAGGCAACAGTTTATTATAAATTTGTGTATGATATACAGTCATGGCCAAAAATATTGGCACCCCTGCATTTCTGTCAATTAATGCACCACTTGGCCCAGAAAATTGTTGCAATTACAAGTGTTTAGGAATTCTCATGTGTATTTCTTTTGTTTGTATTGGAGAACAAAAGTCAAATCTGACACATTACAAAAGTGTACTTACATAGCTTTCTTGGTCTCATAGGTTACACTGGTCTCTGTGTATACAATACTTCCATATCACAGGTCATTTAGTATTTATTCTCACACATCTCTTTATGTATTAATCACATAGTTCTCCCTGCCTATATATCAACCCTTCTTGATATGATTGGTGTCTTCATGTGTTTTAAAGCTTCCTGGTACTATCTTTATTTACACACCGTTTGGGATCACCAGCAGGTCTCATTTTGTGTACAACTCTCATGTGTATGTGCTTTATATCATTTCGCACATGGTTTACACCCATTGTATGTACATGTGCCGACATTTCCAGAATAGATCTAGCGTAATAATGCTAAGCATCACAGGCAACGTGCAGGTTTTCTTTTTTGAATACTATATTTGATATCAAATGTACAAATGTATAGAAAATCTAAATTCCTCACATGTTTGTGTCAGACTTGTAATGAAAATGCAATCTGTGCATGCTCCTACATTTGAAAGCACATGAAACCCCAAATTTTTATTCTGTGATTTAGAAACGGTATACAATTTTAAACAACTTTCCAATTTACTTCTATTACCAAATTTGCTTTATTCACTTGTTATCTTTTGCTGAAGGAGCAGCAATGCACTACTGGGCGCTAGCTGAATACATCTAGTGAGCCAGTCACACGAGAAAAAAATATGTGCAGGCACCAATCGCCAGCTAGCACCCGGTAATGTATTATATGTACATATTATTTTTCAACTACGGATACCAAGAGAACAAAGTATCTTTGAAAATAGGTTTCTTAAAATTGCATGGTCTATGTGCATACAACACCAGTATCTTGCCAATTTGAAGCTTTATATCTCCACATTTAGGTTTTCATCTAAGCTAAGTTTGTCCATGGCAAATTTCATCAGGATGGGTATTGTAGTTTTAACTAAAATTCATTATATAGTTATATTGAAAATTTATATATATATTTTTTTTCTCATAAAAATATCCCAAAAATTAGCAAACCATTTAACTTCATATTCTGAGTTTGTAGTGCTTGCCAGTCGGAGTTGAAATACCACATTTTAGCCAATTCCTAAAGTAAACTGTTTTGAAAAACTACATTTAACATTGACTGCTCAATCATACTTAAAATAATAGGTCATCGTTATATTGCAATGTAATGCAGCATGTATGTAGAAAAAAAAAATTGCTGACTAGAAAACAGGGTGCATAAAATCAAATACAAAAAAATCAGATTAAAAAAAAAAAATTGGGATTTTTTTTTAAATTCAATAAAATGCTTTTTGAGGAAACATCTATTCTATCTAAATATAGTTTCTGTTTAAGGTACATTATATTCTAAATGTTATTTATCCTGAAATATAGATGAGTTTTTAATTATATAGCAAGATGCTGTATATTCATGGGTATAATGTTACTTTTTTTTTTGGTAAATTAATTCCATTAATCGATTTGCAATGTCATGCTCCACCAGAGGTTTCTCTAAGATTATTTTGGGCATTATTTTTTCTATCTTGAAGGTATTATCATATATTATTGGTTTTGTAGTTCTCAAACTGTGAATTTGTGTCTGCAGAAATAACATGCCCCTTCTTCACAACAAAAAATGTTATAAAATAAACATACAGAGTTGAGAAATAGACCTTAAAGGGACATAATCGTGACCGAAAACCTTTTTTGGGTTTGTGATAGAGCCTCACATTTTTTATTTACTTCTATTATTAAATTTGATTAATTCTCTTGGTATCCTTTGTTGAAGAAGAGCAATGCTCTACTGAGGCCTAGCTGAACACATTGGACAAGGCAGTGACAAGCAGCTAATTCACATTAGTGCCATTGTTCCTCTGCAAATCTATGTACACAGAATCAATCCATACTAAGTTTCAAGAAGCTCACATGATATATGATTATTTGGAGTGGAATAGATCTGCACAAGGACCTAAGTATTAAGGGAGGGGCAAGAATTAAAAAATGGAAATGTTATTGTTTTACTTAAATAAAACGATTTAAATTGTTATTTAGGTAATCATTCATAAAAGTTGATAAAATATGAATGATTAAGCTGTTAAATTGGAGATAGTTCACTGCCCAATAATTTTATTAATTTCATTGATCTATCTATATCATATGTAATGGTCTGATATAACCGGAAAAATAATCTGAAAAGTTATTATCCTGAAAATGAAAGCCATGATTTAAATCAGTCTTACTGACTAGTGATTTAAATCAAATCCACACTGCTAAAAAACATCACATCCGTGTAATAAAGGAAGATATATTACCTCAAAATTCATGCAATAACCGCATTCCATTTTATGTTAAAAGAAATCTTTATTTCAGTTCACAGGGTATATGTAAATTACAATCAAATGCAATCACAGTCTTGCTTTCTACATCTTTACACATATTACAATGCAATAACACACTACCAGTGCGATATACAGTATAACTGATATTGTGCAAGTATTATACAGTCTAGATTATGCGTTAGGATTCATTTTCAAATTCTAACAATTTAAAACGTAAACTTCAAAAACTATTAAAATTAATAAAACTAAGAAAACTAGTATGTGTGGTCGTTTTTCATTTTACAGTATCTAATGAGTAGCTTCTGTTGGGTCCCTGAAAGAGTATCTTAGTTAATTTAGTGTCTCATAGGATGTGTCCGTCCATTTATCTTATCTATTTATTTCTGCCTAACTAATTCATACTTCCCCTATTCCTTGAGATATTATTTAGGTTCCAGTAATACCAGGTTTTCTGGAACTGATCCACTGTGCCTTGAAGTCGCGAAGCTCCTTCTAATAAGGTATAAATGTCTTGAATCCTATCCATTACCTCCTTCCATGTAGGACTGCCCTCCTTCCAATACCTAGCTATACTAACCCTGGTTGTTGTGCATAAAATTTTGATAAATTTATTAATTGGTGCTATAAATTTTGGGAATCCCCTGTTCAGAAGTGCTTGGGACATAGTCAAGGTAATGTTTTCTTCCAGTAGGTGGCTTAAGTCATTTAATTTGTTCCACGTCTCCCTTATCACGCAATCCCATCACATATGTCTGAATGTACCCCTCTCCCCGCAGCCCCTGTAGCATGACTTGGTTTTATTGTTTGAGAAATGGGATGTATGTATAGGGGTCAGGTACCATCTGAACAATGTTTTAATGGCATTTTCCCTAAGGTCAGCACTTATCAGGCCTGTACAGGATTCATGGATAATCTGATACCACTCCTCTTTCGGGAGTGTAAATCAGATATCTTCCTCTCATTTTAAGACTATATTGGATTTGGCTTTCTGTTTGCCTTTTTGTATGTTGATGTAGAGTTTGGACATCTATGTTTTTTGCCTGTCTATTGACTTACAGATCTTTTCAAGATTTGTTCTCGGTTGTTGTTTGTAGTGTTTAATGTAATTACTTAGGGCTGAGGAAATTTGTAAGTATATGTACCAGTGCAGTTTATCCGGTTGTAATATGTCTTGTAGACTATTAAACGTTGTTATGCGTCCGTTTGTCATAAAGTCCGCTACTTTATATAGCCCCTTATTTGTCCATTTACCTATGTGTCTCTGTATCTCTTTTGGTAAAAGATATCTCAGGGGTCTAACCCATGTGTTTGTAGGCATAAGCTTTTGGACCTTAGTAGCTAAATTCCATAAAGACATAGTGTCCCGAATAGTGGGGATATTACCTAAATCAGTTCTGAGTCCTCTTCCCGAGTCCCATAAAATATTATCTGAGTTTTCCTGACCATATAGCTATTTCTCTATTTTTGTCCAAACCATGTTGTATGACTGTTTGCTTAGGAGAGAGGCTTGAGCAATCCTTGAAGCTTGGTAATAATTTGCTAAATTTGGTAATCCTACTCCCCCTAGCTATCTATGTTGGGCCAAGACATGCAAAAGCTATTCTCGCCCCTCTATCACCTTTCAGAAAGGAGTGAAGGTCAGATTGTAGTTTCTGCAGATCTAGGGGGGGCACTTTAATCGGCAAGGCTCTAAATAGGTATAGTACCCTCGGGAATATATTCATTTTAATAGTTGACAGGCGGCCATACCACGAGAAGTTGACCTTCCTCCACTTTTGTATATCTTGTCTGATATGTTTATATAATGGGAAATAATTTAGTTTATATAATTTGTCATATGAATCCGATATCACAGTTCCCAGATAAGGGAGGGATTGCTTAACCCAATTGATGTCGAAATTAATCTCTATTAGTTTTTTTTTGTGTGGGAGGGGATTGATAATGGTAAGGCTTGACACTTATTTAAGTTAACCTTATATCCTGATATTGCTGAGAACTCTTGCAGGATCTGATATAACTGCGTTAAGGAATCTAAAGGTTTAGTCAATGTCAGTAAGATATCATCCGCAAATAGCGAAAGCTTGTTCTTCGAATGTTGTCCGGAGCTTCTCTTCCCTGAATAAACCCCACCTGATCAGGGTGTATAATGTCTGGAAGTATCAACTTAAGTCTATTGGCCAATATTTTCGTAAGGATTTTAATATCTTGACTAATCAAGGAAATCGGTCTGTAGTTCTTACACAGTGTGGGATCTTTCCCTGGCTTGGGGATGACTACTATCTTGGCCCTAAGTATATCTACTGGGATCTCCACCCCTTTCATGATGTCATTACAGAACTTTTTAATATGCGGGATTAGTGCCATCCTAAATAATTTATAGTATTCACTAGGTAGGCCATCTAGGTAGGCCATCTGGGCCTGCTGCCTTACCTATCTTAAGTTCTTTTATTACATTGATGATCTCCTGAGTAGATATCTCTTCATTCAACTTCTCCCTATCTTTGGCCCCAATAGTCCCTATTTTAGCTTGTTGTAAGAATCTTGTCATCAAGTCATGTGTCTGGGCTGATCTTAGCACTTTCTGGCCGTCATATAATGTTTCATAAATAGTTGCAAAAGTGTCTGCTATCTCTTGTGGGTTTGATGTCCCCCGCCCCTCTCGGTTCTGTATGAACGGAATAGAGAACATTTTTGTTCTCTCCCTTAATTTGTTAGCCAAATACTTATCAGGTTTATTTGAATGTACAAAGTAAGTAGTTTTCAGTCTCTGGATTGCTTTCATTGCCTATTCGTTTAAGATCTTTGCCAGGAGCTTTCGTTTAGTCTGGAGCTGTCTGAAAGTGGTTGTAGAAAGAGTTTGTTTATGTTGTGTTTCCAGCGTGTGTATTTCTACTTGTAGCTGATCTATAGTCTTGTTAGAAAGTCTAGTGAGCCGTGATTTTTCTTGTATAAGGATCCCTCTTATATAGGGTTTATGTGCAGCCCAGGAGGATAGCGGATTATTAGTGGAATGTTCATTAATTAGCCAATATTCTTCCATAGATTTTAGTGTCTTATTGTATGCCTGTGCATTATTAAGAATGTTTGGGTCGTATGTCCATGATCTCTGTCTTTGAGTATTAACTATACCCCTTAGATCCACCTGCACTATAGAATGGTCGGACCAAACACAGGGATGTATATACGCGCTTATAATATTAGGGATCAAAATTTAACTTATTGTCACATAATCCAGTCTGGTATACATTTTGTGTGCATGTGAATAAAAGGTATGATCCGTCGTTTGACCGTATAGTGTCTCCCAGGTATCTACCAGGTTGTGTAATTCTAATGATTCCCATACTGATTTGTAGCATCTTAAGTTGGGTAGTATCTCTTACTGGAGTGTGAGATTCCTACAACAATACTTCTGTTTCTTAGATATATGCATATAATTACCAAACAATATTTGTCTTTACTCTTTAGAGAAAAAAGTCTATGTATTATAGGGCCAGCCTAGGATAGGCTTTCCCTACTTGGCAATGATGCCATAGTCCCTGTATAGGTGAAATTATGGAGAGATTAGGTGCATAATATACAGTTTTGTATACTCATCTGTTACTTGTCACTCCAATAGTCCTACTGGTGTGCCAAAAGGCAAATTAACAGTCCTCTTTTCTTCACAAAGTCATTTTGGTTTCTTCTTGGATACTTTGGTCCATTTAGCTCTTTTATTATTGTCCTCTCTTTGGAGATGTCGCTCAACTGCAGGGGCGCTATGATCTGTTGGTAGATCTGGTGCTTCTAGACCGAGATATGCACAGATTTCCGGAATATCTTGCCTGTCCCTTATCGTCAGAGTTTTACCCTCATGAAGAATATGTAAGGCGAAGGGGAATCCCCAACGGTAATTTATTTGATTTTTCGAAATAAGGTAAGTGGTCTGAGTGAACTTCTCCTTTGTAAAGTTCGTACGCACAAGTCTTGATAGAATTGAACCACTACCCCTTGGTATTTGAAAGTTGGGCTTTTTCTTGCAGCTTGAAGAATTGCTTCTTTTTCTGGGAATCGAAGTAATTTTAACTATCACATCTCGGGGAGGGTAGTACCCCTTTGGTTTTGCCTTAAGAGCCCGATGTGCCCTCTCTATCTGAAAGTTATCTTCTTCTGTGCAACCTGTGATAGCCCGAAATAATTGCTTTAGGTAGTTCTGCAAGTTAGGTTGCGTTATAGTTTTCGGGAACTCCTTTGATTCTTAAGTTACTTCTGTGTGTGCGGTTCTCTAGATCTTCCAGTTTGTCTTGGAGATTGTCTAGTTCATGTCGGTTATCCTGTGACTGTTGTGTTAAAGTAGACACCACCTCCTCCACATTGTTCTTGTTGTCTTCTAGAGTAGATAGTCTCGTGCCTAAATCAAGTATATCATGCTTTATCTCCGCCAGACTGCTGGTGATGGTGGTTTGAAAGGAACCCATTTTGCTCCACATCTTCTCAAAGTTCTTATCTATATCCTTCTTTGAAAATAGGGCCTTTATATCAGCTCTCGTGACCGGTGTTAGATCATCAGCACAGGTCTGTGTTTCCAGATCTGCGTCTTGTTCCCCTTACTGTTCTGCTTCTTGTGAATCTGCTATTTTCTCCCCTTTAGATGGTTTGAAAAATAAGCTAGCTGCTGCTGATTTTCCTGTTGCAGGAGGTTTATTCATCTTTCTGGCTGCCATTATCTCTGCTGCAATATATTGCTGCAACAATGAGGCGTATTGCCGGATTATGTGTGTTTTCACCTAGCAGCGTTCTCCAATTATGCAAAAAATAAATTGCTGAGTAATAGTCTTTTGATAATGTAGTTATGTGTTCAACTTTTAATAAATTTGTAAAACACAGCTCTCCGTTTTTAAGGCTTGCTCAGAGCTTCTTTCTTGACAGATGTGTGCTATATTAAGTGAAACAGAGACTGGACTACCTCTTGTTTTATTGATTTAGCTGCCCACCAGCAAGTGCAGTGTCAAATCAGCATAATCTAGGACCCCTCTTTGGCTGAAACTACCTCCAATCAAGGGCACTATAAATAACAGGGCTGTGTATTAGCGTAGCCTATGCATTATGGCTGAGTTAGGAGGTTTCATTTTCCCTTCCAAGAGCTTTCAAACATTACTGTCACATAGATTGTTTTGTTAGGCTAAACGTTAGCTTTAACTATACATCGGTGTCGCAGTCTCTGCTGTAGCGCTACTCCACATGGGTTGCTAAGATGGCGCTTCCTCTATGCGCTCCCGGAACGGCCTCCTCACTGTTACCCGTGTTCTCTAATAATTCCTGTTGCCAGATGCCTCATTCTTGTCTCCTGGCTGTGCAGAGTATGTTTAAAGACTGGCTTATGTTTGCTTGGCAATCCGTTGCAGGTTTAATATCCCTTTGTGTGCGTCCCTGCATGGAGCAGTTCAATTATGCCACCATCTCCGTCTGCAGACAGGCTCCGCCCCCCCACATTCCATTTTAGAAGGACTTTAAGCATCCAATCCAGATGGTTGTCCTGAGACTAGCAAATTAGCATTCAGTACTCAATGCATGACAAAATTAGAGAATTAATTAATATTTTTGTAGTTTCTTGAGCCAAGGAAAGGTTGAATTCTAGAAATGTTGGGTAGGTGTGCACGGCAGGATTTGGAGCTTGAGTATGTAGAGTGAATGTGAGTTCAGAGTCAAGTGTGACCTTAAGACAGCGGACCTGGGATGAGGTGTTGAGAATAGAGATTAGTAAGAGCAGTTTCTGTTGAATGCTTAGGGATGAAATTAATTGAGAGAAATTGAGTTAAGCGATTGACTAGTCCCAATAATTTTGAAGCAAAGGGATGTACGGTGACCGGATGATAGTTACAAGTGGCCAGGGGTCAAGGTGGTGGAGGGCTTTTTTAGGACTGGTCTGATTGAGGTGTGCTTGAATGTATCAGGAAATGTGCCAAGGGCAGTGGTTAAAGAAGCAGAGAGAAGGAAGACGTTTTGAAGGAATAGGGTCAAGTGGACAGGTTGTGATAGGAGCAGAGGATAGTAGTATAAAGACTTCTTCCTCTGTTACAGGAGAAAAGTAACAGTTTTGTTAATTGGTTGTGTGGCTACGAGGGCTGGGTTTAAGGTGTGTGTGTGTGAGAGAGAGAGAGAGAGAGAGAGAGAGAGAGAGAGAGAGAGAGGTCTTTTCTAATTGGGTCAATTTTATTTTTGAAGTGATAATAATAATCTGAGATGTGAGTTTGGTAGTGAGCAGAGGTACAAGAGGATATAGAAGGGAGTTAAAGGTCAAAAACAGCCTTCTGGGGTTGGATGTGTGAGTTGACACGAGAGAGGAGAAATAGATTTGTTTGGCCAGGCTGAGGGCAGAGTTATATGAACCGAGGATGAATTTATAATGCAGGAAATCAGCAAGGGTGCATGATTTTCTCCACATACATTAAGCAGACTGTGAACATTGCTGAATCTTTAAATAAGGTATACATCGTTTCACTTAAAAACAAAAACAAACGAGAGGTCTATAGCTGACACCCTTTAAGCTATCCCCCCCAAAAAATCTGTGATCTCCCAATACACAGGCCAGAAGTTGCAGAAGGAACGTTGGAAATGGGAAGCACTCAGAAGCTATGGTTAATAAACAATGTGTATAAAGTCTATAGCAATAGAACACAATTCAAATATTAAGTATTTTTATAAAATAGCTATAAAAACGTACTCTACATAAAACAATAGCAAATAAAACAATAGGAATTTAAAAGGAACATGTATAAAAATATATATATATATATATATATATATATATAAACAAAAGCAGAGACCGCACTCATAGGTCTTATATTTCACCACTGATGTGGACTTTATTCAATCTGTACAGATTGAATAAAGTCCACATCAGTGGTGAAATATAAGACCTATGAGTGCGGTCTCTGCTTTTGTTTATATTATTTCTATGCACTGCACCTAGGCATTATATGGATAACGAGAGTGCTTGGTGACCACAATTTGCTTTTATATATATATATATATATATATATATATATATATATATATATATATATATATATATATATATATATATATATATATATATATATATATATATATATATATATATATATATATATATATATATATATATATATATATATATATATATATATATATATATATATATATATATATATATATATGTATAAAAACACAGAATCCGCTATAGGAAAATGCTATGGGGTCAATTTATTATTGTGTGGACGGACATGATACGATGTAGCGTATCATGTCCGCCACACGGCGATAAATGCCGATGGCATACACTGTCTGCATTTATCATTGCACCAGCAGTTCTTGTGAACTGCTGGTGCAATACCCCCCCCTGCAGATTTGCGGCCAAACGGACGCTAGTAGGGAGTGTCTATGAGCCTGATCGTATTCAATCTGGCTGATTGCTGTCCGCCTCTTCAGAGCAGGCAGACAAGTTATGAAGCAGCGGTCTTAGGACCGCTGCTTCTTAACTTTGGCTTCAGGTGGAACTGAAACGGAGTGGGTCGGAAGCAGCATCCGCTGCTTCATAAATCGACCCCTTTGTCTGATTCAATGTCAAATAAAGGATACCAAGTCTTTTGGATGTGATTACTCTATTCAATATTAAAACTCTGGGTACTTGGACATAAATAGGAACCGTTAGTCTGTTATTTGCAAAAGAGGATATTAAAAAAAACTCGTACCAGACCTCCGATTATGGCACGGCATCAGCTAGTGTTGTTCAAGGTTCCTTTTCACTTTGTAAGCGACACTTCATCATTTCACTGTTTCTTGCATCTTGGACAAATGAGAATTTAAGTAGCATGTCCCTTTAAGCTATGACAGTTCTTAAGCATATTACCAATTCAACATTTTTATCAGTATTTTTAAAAGTATTTTTTCATATTCAGCAATCATTTATAGAAATGTGATTGTATGTGATGTTGTAAATGTTACCGTTGATTTCATGTAATGCATGATTTCAGAAATTATAACATTTATGATGTCATTGATTATCTGGTTGATGTAATATGTGTAATTGAAAAATCTCCAAGGAGGTGGTGGGGGGGGGGTAAATATTTAACTTTTGAACAACTTGAAAAAATATCATTTATTTATTTTTTGTCAATGCCCCTGGCACTTGTAGAAGACAAACAAACACAAAACAAACAAAAAAAAACAATACTTTTTCAACCTCATAAAATTTGGCTGGAGAGCACAGAAACCCAGAATTGAATTGCAAACATCTTAGTAAATTTAGAATAGTAACTTGAGAATGAGCTCTAGTATGTGCAGAAAACAATGCACTTGGATTCTTTTATTCATTATATAAGCATTAACTCTTATCTTTCCTATCATGCACTAAACTTGATAGTAGTTTTCAGATTTCTGTAAAGTACCTTACACTGAAAGAAAGAAAAAAATACTACCTTTGCAGGAAATTGAATATATGTAAAGTGTATTAAGGGTTAGAAAATATCACTATAATATACCAATATAATATCACTATAACTTAACAATTAGGGGAAAAGATACTAGACCACTAGAGGAAATAGTTTACTACACTATCAATTATTACTAATTTGAAACTAGTGGACATCTATCTAGAAGTGGTGGGCAAGACAGATTTTATAAAGCACATAATGATAGCAGATAAATCATTACAAGGGTGCTTCAGAAGCCGCTTCTTTCCTTGGAAGAGATGGAAAAGTGCAGAGCTTTTCAGTCAATATTTATGTATGCATTTCTATTATTGTCTAACCAATGGCTGAAGCACTTTAGTCTGTGACTTAATGTTTTATTGGTGTCTAAGGGATTAAATGATACAACATCTAGCACTATGGTATAGGCCTATTTATTTATTAAAAAGAAGTGAGGTGTCTGGTCTAGGGGCTTAAAGGAATATTAAACCCACAGTTTTATTCTTTCATGATTAAGATAGAGCATGCAATGTCAAACAACTTTCTAATTTGCTTATGTTATTCATTTTTTTTCTTTTTTTCCCTCTTCTCAAAAAGCAGGGACATACTCTCTGGAGTCTGCCCATTTCTGGAGCATTATATGGTAGCAGTTTTGCAAGAATCTTCCCCATTTGCAGGATCACTCAGTGGCAGTACTATGTGCTGCCATGTAGTGTTCCAGACACCTAACTATTCTACAAAGAATATCAAGAAACCAGAGCAAATTTGATATTAGAAGTAAATTGAAAACATTTTTTTTTTAAATTGTTTGCTCTGTCTGAATCACAAAAGAACATTTTTCGGGTATCCTTTTTTATGCTATATCAAATGTGTATATAAATAGTCCTATTTACTTTGTGTGGTGATAAATGCTTCACATGTCTATCACTGAACCATTACATAAGTTAGATTTGTATGTGAGCACAGTAAGAAGCAAACAAGTCTACAACTTTCCATAACACACAAGAAACTTCACTGAGTTCCATGCCTTACTGATGACCTCTGGAGAGACCAGTGTTTTGATGAGTTCCCTGGATATCAAAGGGCTGATGTTAACCGGCTGAGTAAAGCTTTTTGGTCTGACATTTCTCCATCCATCAGGAAATAATTGAGGACAGGGTGCTGTTTTATTCTCATGGCTCATTAATTATTCATGGTTACAGCACTTAGAGCTCCTAATTGGCAGAAAGCATAAATTCAATCAAAAAGAAAACCATTTAATATCTCTTACATACCACCCAGAGAGAATGTTTGTTGTGTATAGAGTATATTACATTTTTCTCTTCTAACACTACATTAGATCGTTATTTGAAATGTGCAGCATTCCATTTCAGTTACTATTAGATTAAATGTATGAAATGTTTCTCTCTGTTAACACTTCACATGATCCACTGCTGACGCAGAGGAAAGCTACGGGCATGTGCGTTTGCTGTGCATGCCTACTCCCAACAGTTGTGGCTAGGTATTAGGGACTCAGGAGGTTGAGGGCAGGGCCATATCAATAGGGGGGTAACAGGTGGATAGCAGACAATATCATGGGTGGTTGCTGGGTGGTCTGTTGGGGAGCACTAAGGGAAATTCTGCAAATAGGGACATGGTTGTCTCTTGGGAACAGAGCTCAAAATTAGTGACTTTCCCTCTCAAATTGGGGCAGTTGTTAGGTCTGGCAGGCTTAATGTGATCTTGCTTCCAATGCTTAAGCATGTAGTATGCAAGTACTTGTGACCATCAGTGACACTAAGGTAGGCTGTGTGCATGTATATTTTGCTGTGTTTCAACACACTGTTGTGAGCCACAAGACAAAACAACTGTCTACATTTTTTTTTCTATTTCACTGCTAATTTATTTTAAGGAATACAAGATCCTGAAGCATATAGAATATATCAAGATTTTAGCTAATACACATTTTAGAAAATCAATGAAAGAAACAACAACTTTCATAACTTAATACACACCATGTGAGCAGTTTAGCAGTTTCTGTATTTTAAAAGCCTCTGTGTAGGCACAATATCTATTCAGACTGAGGAAACGGCCAGGTTTTTACTGCCGAGAAACGCGTTGCAAAACATATTAAAAAACAGTTTTTATCTTACACGGATGTCCTGCTTTTATTCTAAGCATCTGCTGTTATTTTAAACTGTGAAATACTGAAAATAGACGTCATTTCAGTAATCTACTTGTCATACCAGCTGCAGTAATCCTTACTGCCTTTTTTTCCTGTGGACATTACTCCCGGTTTTGGGTTTAACATAGATACAAAATCGGCACCTCTGAGAATTTGCACCTGCTGTGGATCTATCACTGGGCCCTCTTAGCCACAAGTAGGACACTGTGGCTACAGTGTACTGACTGCTGTATTAAAGGTCAGCTTGCCTGTCTGCACTTTTTTCGTAAAAAATGCCATCACACTTTTACCACGATTACCTGTTATATTGTTTGCACATTATATAAAACATATTGCACTATGAGATGCTTTCTTTCTGTTCTTATGTTACAATAAAGGACAATGCCAGGCCACATAAATCTGAGCACCAGGTTTATTGGCACCATGTTCATTGACCCTGCTTAGGGATATGGAATCTGTAATATTCATATTATTAGAAAAATATATTTATTGTTGTGCTTCATATATTCCAAGAGTCAGTGATCAATGCTTCATAGAATAGTACTTCTGGCTTCTGTATTACATTGTACGTGTTGAAGCTTATTAATACTCTGATATGTATACATGCAACTGACTGCACAATATGTGGAAACCATAGCTTCAAGATCTCCTACAGGACTTGTAAATATCATGCAAGATTTAGTACAGAGCATCATTTTGCTTAACGGGATGTGAAACCTTAATTTCTGTTTCTTGATTCAGCATACAATTTTAAACAACAATGCAGCAATGCACTACAAGATCAAGGTAACTTTGATTTTGATATACGCAATGCTGACTTTATATTTTGTTCTGATTGCATTGACAGATTGCATAAGAGTGAAAATAGCACTTAAAGTGATGGTAATGTTATGATAATCGCTATCAACTATCACATAAAATAAGAGTAAATTCAACTTAACTTTCATTCATTGTTTTCTCTAATTTTATATATAAACACAGTTATTAGCTATTAAAAATAAAATTCTTAGCGTCTTTTATTCATCCCGTTTGTTTTCCTTTTTATCACGTGTTTCAATTCTCCAGTTGAATTTTAGGCCGTCAGGCGACCGTCACTCTACGTCATCCGCCCACTAAACAAACAGCGCATGCGTGATTTCCTTTTACATGCTATTAAAAATGCTCGCTCCCTGTGTTATGCATGCTTTGTGTTTACATTTGGGAATTCCTTAAGGCGTCATCGGCTAAACGATACGGACGAGCACATCACTGTATTTTTGAAACTGCTCATTGGAAGTAAGTACCGAAATCTCTCCTTATGTGCAATTGTCCATTTTTTTATGACTGAGTACAAGTACCGATACTTGTTTTCAAATACTCGCCGATACCAATTACCAATATTTTTTTTTATGTCATGTGACAGTTTACCAAGCACAATACAGACTAATTATTTAAGATTCCTTCTTTATAATTATAAAGGACTGTAATTCAAAAGAAAATAAAAAATATATTACAATAAAATATTACATTTAAAGGGGTGATGTAATTGGGTTGTAGGGCTGTTATATAACATCAATCTGACATTTGTATGGAGGTTCGACTCTAAGTTGAACAGTCTTTCACTTTCCACCATACTGCATGGGGCAGAAAGATATTTTTGGGCCATTTTAGCCAGAGCTGGAAATCTGTTTATTAACTGCCCAGTACTTCAGGGGTTTGTCTGAACGAGGTACAGTGATCTCTCCTACAATAATACAAATAACAGCAATTTGTATTGGCAGAACAGTAGTAAACAATTTTTAGTTTAGTCTCCACTCCAGTTTAAAATGAAATGGGAACATGCAGTTTGAAAAAAAACGCCACAAGGTAGCATATGGGTAGGAAGTGGAGGTATCGGTTTAAGTATCGGTGCATTTGCACGAGTAAAAGTACTCATGCAAATACTTGGTATCGGTGCATCCCTAATAAATATATAATGTTATGATCTTCTTCACGCATGCACAGATTGGATCGCATGGGAGCGAGCATAGAGTGATGACGTAGGGAGCAGGTGGGACCGCCCTCTAGTATACTGAGTTATCGGAGTAGGAAGTCACGGAAGGGAGGAGCGAATAACCATAGGATTTTAGACATTGAAATATCTTATACACAAACATATTATACTTGTAATAACTTAGGGATTATCTTAAAAAAACTCTACCATCACTTTAAGTTTGATTTATTTAGACCAGAGAAAGATATGATTGTGTATTGCTAAATCAAACAACATTATGTATTTATTATTATGCGTTTATTTTTGGTGTGGTGTAATCACATAGAAATATCGGTTCAAGATACTTTTTATAGTTGGCTCATATCTTAAAGGGACATTAAACACTAAATAAATGCAAGTCAGAATGAAGCATTTAAAGAAAAGATTAGTCTGAGAATAACATGTAGATGGATTTTTTTTTTTAAAGTTTCATTAGTTATTGATATTTAAATATTGACAAAATTAGTGTAAGATTTTGTGTCTAAAGCAGTGGAGCTGCCAGGTTGAAACTTAGGTTTATTTCTCTTCTGAGGCCAATTAGAGACAGTTGCAGTATAAATAAGTCACTAGAGTGTTCAAACAATGATTGCGTGCAATATAACAGTATTCTGCACTTCTACTTCTAAGTACAAGGCTGTCAGAATGAAATTAGAGGAAAAGGGGACAAAATAAAAAATGAAAGTATGTACAATTTATCATTTTTTATTACCATTTCAAAGTGCTTAATGTCCCTTTAACACATTTAACCTGTGTCTGATCAAGACTTGTCTTTTTCTCTAGTTGATGTCATTATAAAATGGAAAATTGCAAATGCATTGGTAAAAATGCAAATTATTATTGACATGTTCTAACTTTATAAACATACAATACAAACAATATACAGCAATCGCACATTCCCAATGTAAAACTAATGCACACTTCATAGGCAGTTATAGATTTAACTGTTCCTTTGTCTATGATACAGCTATTGTGCCTGTTAAGTCTCTTGCTCATGAATATACAGGCTAATGAGCAATACGCAGCATTACAAGTGAAGCATTATTTATTGCTATGAACACTTTCTACAAGATATCTTTATAAAGTTGTGGAATAATTGATCAGAAGGAATGAAAGATACCCTGCAAGATGCTCTTGACAAAGAAGCTGTATGTGTTTCCTTCTTTGGCTTCCTGCCAACTACTCGCACTAACCCTTTCTCCTTACTATTTACTTGCAACTCACATTGCGGCATATCACACTGTGCATGAGACATGCACATAAATCTGTATGACCAATGAAGCCACCGTTATGTTAAAGGGATACTAAACCCAATTTGATTCAGATAGAGCATGCCATTTTAAGCATCTTTCTAATTTATTCCTATTATCATTTTCTCTTAGTTTTCTTGCTATCTTTATTTGAAAAAGCAGGAATCTAAATTTAGGAGCTGACCCATTTTTGGTTCAGGACCCTGGGTAGCACTTACTGATTGGTGCCTACATTTAGTATCCCTTTAAGTTTTTTTTTTTAGTATGAGACAGTGTGTTTTTAAATATAGGAATATTTGATGGTGTAGCCAAGGAGTTTTGTTCCCATTGTTCTCACTGTTGCAGACAAAGCTTGGTTCCATTTTAGCTAGTGGATTAGAATGAAGCATACTACATTGGCATTGCTTTAAGACCCAGTGATCTAAAAGTCGCCGTTCAGAGAAGAGTCTCTAAAAGATCAGTCAGGGCTATAATAAACTTCATGGGATTCTCTAAAGGTACATTTTATCTTTGAAGCCGTTTATCTCGCTAAGGGGTGTAGCCTACATTTTTGTTACGTGAAGGCGAGACACATACATACATTATTGTGCTCATTTTGATAGTATGCACTGAAATTTGCATTACAAACCCAAAGCAAATTTTAATTTTATATTAAAGGTCCATGATAATCTAATAATCGCATGCTCTGATTCGATAAAACATATTATTTTAAGATTATCTATCCTGCACTACTATGTGTTTAACCCCCAAAGTTAAAGGCATAGTCAAGTCCTAATTAAACTCTCATGATTCAGATAGGGCATGTAATTTTAAACAACTTTCTAATTTGCGTTGTTTTCTTTGTATTTTTAGTTGAAAGCTATACCTAGGTAGGCTCCTATGCTATTTTCCAAGCCCTTGAAGGCTGCCTCTTATCTGAATGCATCCGACAGTTTTTACAGCTAGAGGGCATTGGTTAATGTGTGTCATATAAATAACATTGCGCTCACGCACGTGGAGTTATTTAAGAGTCAGCACTAATTGCCTGAAAAGTCTTTCAAAACTGCTAAGGAGGCAGTCTGCAAAAGATTAGATACAAGGTAATTACAGAGGTAAAAAGTATATTTCTATAAAAGTGTGTTGGTTATGCAAAACTGGGGAATGGTAATTAAAGAAATGATCTTTTTAAACTATAACATTTTTGGTGTTTACTATCCCTTTTAAATGCACAGTAGAAGCACTGCTTGTGATAAGCGGAAACCGCCTCTGCTCGGATTTGCAGCACTAGTTCTACATTAGTCTCATGCAGGGGCATGTGTGACGTTTTCTATCTATTGTCATTGGAATTCTCTAAGCATATTATATCTGTCGGTCTTGCCATTTTGTCTTGACCAATGTAAGCTTGCAAGTTTGTTTCAAACTAAGCAATGTGCTTATTAAAGGAATATGAAACCTAAAAAATTTTTTTTTTATGATTCAGACATAGCATACAATATAAAAAATACATTTTCCAATTTACGTCTATAATCAAGTTTTGCTTTGTTCCCATGATATTCTTTGTTGAAGATATACTTAGGTAGGTGTCTAAAGCACTATGTGGCAGGAAATAGTGCTACAATCTAGTATTCTTGAAAAACTGCTGCCATATAGTGCTCCAGAGATGTGCACGAGCTTGAACTTAGTCCTTACTTTTCATCAAAAGATTCAAAGAGAACAATCACATGATACAAGAAGTAAATAAGAAAGTTGTTTAAAATTGCATGCTCTATCTGAAGAACTGAAAGAAAAACTTGAAACAAAATCAAAGTAAATTACAATGAAAACCGCATTATTTGATTTGTATGCGCTACAAAAAATGTTAGCGGCAGGTGCAACCTGTTGCCTTTGCTCTTCCTGTGAGATTCTGCATTCAAGTTAGCTTTGTTACTTTCTGTGTAATTAAACTTGCAATAAGTTGGGAAATCCAAGTTCAGCCCCTTTTCTCACAATGCTGACAAAGTTTAGAACATCAGGCCTTTAGTTTTCTCATAGCTTGTAACTGTTTCCCCTCTTAGCCATTAAATGTATCTTCTCTACATCATTTTTGTCATGTTTCCATTTATGCATTCTTCTGAATCATACTTACAAGGGACGTTGTAGTCAGATTTTTCCACTATTACATATTAAATAATAAAAGAAAAAAGCATTCTATGTACATCTGTGAGTTCTACATACAGAAAGAGACAATTTTTAATTTCTGTCAGTAATTTAACCCTAGGTTACCAGCAATGTGCAGCAGTGATGAACTCCTTAGGTGTCAGTAATCCACAAAAAGATTTATTATGGCTAAAACAGAAGTATAACTCCTTAGTTATCAGTTACACAAAATTGGTTGTTTAATTGGTTTCCAGAAGCACAGAAAAAAGCAGCCAGTGACTTAATTATTTGTCTGATGCATTTATACAGCAGTTGGTTAAAGTGATGGTAAACTCTCGCCTTTATGAAAACAGATCTGGTATGTTAGTGATATTTTAGATGGAGTTGAATTAATCAGTTGTAATGAAGAGGCGTTATAACTTTTTAATATAGCGCTGAAATTCAAATCCCCCGTGCTCCTTAAACCCGTTTCAAGACATATATTTGTTGTGAGCTAAAGGTTTGAATAGTTCTCCAATCAGCGCTCTTGCCTTTAGGCACTTTTGTTATAGCTAGAGCGCTAATTGGAGAACAATTCAAACCTTTAGCTCACAAAATATGTTTTGAAATTAGCGTCTGGAGCACGGGTATTTAAATTTAATATCTAAAGTAAGATAGTCCCATCTGACTCTGTCAAAGATGCACTATGTGTGGGAGGTTCTTTGCTCTTTTGGGATCCCTGAGCCTTTCATTCTAGCTATTAAAGCGTTCTATTCGGCACCATACGCTCGTGTCAGAGGGTTAGGATTCTGCTCCCCTGAATTTTCGATCAGCAACGGGACAAGGCAAGGATGTCCACTTTCACCACTAATTTTTGCCTTGGTGGTGGAGCCGTTCGCACAAGCAGTTAGGAAATCCACAACAATTTAAGGGTGTTCCTCTCACAACACCTCACAAGAAAATTTATTTGCGGATGACATCACCTTCCTACTGACAAATCTGCTAACCTCCATGCCAGCAGTTTTCGATCTGATAGACTATTTCTGTAGAATAAGTTACTACAAAAATAATTATAAAAAAACATAGGCATACCCCATCCACATAAAACAACCCACATTAAGACATTTACAATCCATATACCCATTCGCCTGGTCACATCTCAAACACTCGGGCGTCTATCTGAGCGCTGAGACAGTCCACACTTTACGTCAAAATTATGAGGCCCTGATAGCGGATTTCACACTCCTGTTAGAGAAGTGGGACTTTAGAGAATTGTCTTGGCTCGGTAGGGTGGCTTCTGTTAAGATGTCACTGTTACCAAAAGCATTATATTTATTCCGATGTATCCCGCTCAATGTCCCACACTCCACATTATATGAAATACATAAACTATTTCCCAATTATATCTGGAGTAACAATTGCTTATAATATCTTACAGAGGCCCTACTCTAAAGGAGGCATCGCGGTCCCTAATATCTTCACGTACTACAAAGCTGCACAGTTATCACATGCTATGGAGTGGGGTCTCAAGCAGAATAAACCGGGGTGGTACCTCCTAGAAACGGCTAGTATACCAGCAGACCTAGGACATAATCTGGGTCCCCAACATGAGAAAACTCACATCTAACATTCATAATATAATTGTGAAACACAACCTTCTAATATGGCATAACTTGAAAAGCCGGTTATTGATCGCTCCTCATCCTTCCCCAACCCATTATTTATTAGGCTTATTCTGGGATCTGGATAATACCTACACAAGAGACTGGAAACTTAGAGGTTTTGAGACTATAGCCGACATATATGACCAAAGCTCGAAGCTTTCTCCAAAAACGATATCACTCAGATTCGACCCAGTCCCTTCTTGGCTGCCATTTGAGTGTGTCTGTGTCCTCAGTTTTCTGAGGTCCTGGGGGTTCCCCACAGAATCTATTAGGAAAGATACTCTGTGGGAGAGTTGCTGGAGTAGTGGTTCCAAACCTCTCACTACCCACTAGAACTTTCTCCTAACAGATCTCATTCCGTGGCTACCATGGCAATACAAAGCATGGAGCAAAGAAATGAGTATTACCTTCTCTGATGAAGACTGGGATATGGCTATCTCTCTTACTAAAAAAAACTGTACACTGCATTACTATGTTGGAAGTATATATTAAGCTTTTACTGAAATGGCATAGAACTCCAGTCAGATTAGCTAGGATTCTATAGGATCAGATTTACATATATGGTGGGGATGCCCTAAACTTAGCCCATTGTGGGAGGAAATCGGGAGACTGTGCGAATCCCTGAAGCTTGTGCGTTCACTATCCCCATGTAACACCCTACTGCACATTATTCAAAATACGGTCCCAATACGTCGAGAAGGCTATTGATTTATATATTCACAGCTACCAAATTATGTATTGCCCGAGCATGGAAGAGACCTGACCCTCTACGTCTGGCCGAGATTACTGCAATGGTTGACTATATTGCTGTTATGGAAAAATACTTCTATAACTCCATTGATTAA
>NC_069504.1:480910489-480917989 GCF_027579735.1 Bombina bombina | reverse complement strand
CCATTTTGAAACCTAGGTATTGTAAACGGATTGGTACAGAGCAAAGGATACCCACGGAGTGGGTTTGGAAAACAATTAAATGTGCAGACAAGATTTCTGATATACGGTAGAGATATGTTAATGAAATGCTATTGATAAAAAGCGTATTTGGGGTAGTTAGCTAGTAACAGGCATAGAAAATATTTACTTACAGTGGCCCTTTAAGTCCCTAGAAGGTGAAGATTTAGATTTAGATAACCCCCCTGATTTGTCCACTCCCTTAAAAACAAAATCAACATTTATGCCACTTTTGTCTCAAGTTCCAGCAATTAATCTCTTTGTCAAAGCTGGGGACAATTTGACTTGGAAATAAAAACAGGCCCTTAAGGAGTTAACCAAAGCTACCGATGTCATAATTAAGCCAGCGGACAAGGGCGGTAATTTGGTACTCATGGATGAGGCTAACTATGTAATTGAAGTAAGAAGACAGCTAGGAGTACAGGAAAAGTACATAACATTGAGCACAAATCCAACTAAAATGATTCAGTCCGATCTCTACAAATTACTAAGTAAGGCAAATAGAAATGGACTTATATCACAGAAAGAATTTAAGTTTATGTACCCTGAATTCCCCAAAATGCCAGTATTTTACACAATCCCAAAGGTCCACAAAAGTATGACAAAACCCCTGGGTAGACCCATTATCTCTGGGATTGGTAGTTGCACTGAAAACGTAGGGCAATATGTTGATTTCTTTCTGCGCCCCTTTCTGGCAAATCTTCCCTCCTATGTAAAGGACACAGGTGACTTGTTAAAAAAACTTGATGGAATAACTGTATCTGAAGACATTTTACTAGTGTCTTTAGATGTGGAAAGCCTTTATTCCTCTATACCACACAACATTGGTGTAGAAGCTATAAGATCCTTTTTTGCAAACACGAGGCCCTAAGTCTGACAAACACACCAAATTTGTCTGTCGTTACTTGAATTTATATTGAAAAATAACATATTCTCTTTTGATAGTAGAATTTACAGGCAGGTGTGAGGTACAACAATGAGGGCGGTATGTGTCCCCACATATGCGTCTCCACCTGGGGGCCTAGGAACATGACATTTTTGATAAATTTTGTGAGGTCTTTGAAGAATCGGTCCTATTTTGGATAAGATATGTGGACGACATCCTACTTCTGTGGGATGGTCCTATGGATAACTTATGACGTTATTTAGGCTATCTAAATTTAAATAACAAGAACATCTTTCTAACCAGTGAAATTGATACCAAAGAATTGGTATTCCTGGATATAAAAATAAAGGAGGGAGTATCTATAGTTACAGAAAATCATAGAAAAATGAATGCTACCAATAGTATATTGGAAGCAAGTAGTGCTCACCCCCAATCTCTGATAAAAGGTATCCTGGTCAGCCAGTTTCTTAGACTAAGGTGGAATTTCTCATCCCTAAATAAATGTGATGAACATGCAGCTGTACCAGCTAGTGAAGGCTGTTGTGGTTACATTGTATTTAGGATTGTTTTGTACAGGTATACTGTGGCTTCTAGTTATTAAGCTCCGTACATACCTGCCATTGCCGGCCCCAATACGCCCGCCTAAGCTCGCCTCACATCGCCGCCGCGGACCTGAATACGCTCGGCAAAGTTATTAAAAAAGCTGTCAAAAAGCCGTGCACCAAGTACGGGGTGATGAGCAGTGGACTGTGATAGTTATCACACATCCGATCTCGCTGCTCTTCGGCTTTTCTACAGCTTTATTAATACCCCTGTCACTAAGCACTCACACTATACTATACTGTTCTACCCCCTATACCGGTGCCCCCGGAGCCCCCCGCAACTCTATAAAGTTATTAACCCCTAAACCGCCACTCCTAGACCCCGCCGCCACCTATATTAAACTTATTAACCCCTAATCTGCCCCCCCCTACACCGTCGCCACCTATATTAAATTAATTAACCCCTATCCTGCCCCCCTATACCGCCGCAACCTATAGTAAAATTAACCCCTAAACCTAAGTCTAACCCTAACACCACCCTAACTTAAATATTAATTAAATAAATCTAAATAAAATTACTATTATTAACTAAATTATTCCTATTTAAAACTAAATAAGTACCTTTAAAATAAACCCTAATATAGCTACAATCTAACTAATAATTATATTGTAGCTATTTTAGGATTTATTTTTATTTTACAGGCAAATTTCAATTTATTTTAACTAGGTACAATAGCTATTAAATAGTTATTAACTATTTAATAGCTACATAGTTAAAATAAAGACAAATTTACCTGTAAAATAAAAACTAACCTAAGTTACAATTACACCTAACACTACACTATCATTAAATAAATTATTCCTATTTAAAACTAAATACTTACCTGTAAAATAAACCCTAAGATAGATGCAATGTAATTAATAATTAAATTTTAGCTATTTTAGGATTTATATTTATTTTACAGGTAACTTTGTATTTATTTTAACTAGGTAGAATAGTTATTAAATAGTTATGAACTATTTAATAACTACCTAGCTAAAAGAAATACAAAATTACCTGTAAAATAAATCTTAACCTAAGTTACAATTAAACCTAACACTACACTATCATTAAATAAATTAAATTAACTACAATACCTACAATTAAATACAATTAAATAAACTAACTAAAGTACAAAAAATAAAAAAAATATTACAAGATTTTTAAGCTAATTACACCTAATCTAAGCCCCTAATAAACTAACAAAGCCCCACAAAATAAAAAAATGCCCTACCCTATTCTAAATTACAAAAGTTAACAGCTCTATTACCAGCCCTTAAAGGGCTTTTTGCAGGCATGCCCCAAAGTAATCAGCTCTTTTGCATGTAAAAAAAATACAACCCCCCCCAACATTAAAACCCACCCAAACCCCCCTTAAAAAAACCTAACACTAACCCCCTGAAGATCTCCCTACCTTGATTCGTCTTCAGCCAGCCGACCACCGATGCAACAGAAGAGGACATCCGCAGCGGCCGAAGTAATCATCCAAGGGGTGCTGAAGAGGTCTTCCATCCGATAGAAGTCTTCATCCATCCGGAGCGGAGCCTTCTTCAAACGAGCCGACGCAGAGCCATCCTCTTCCATCGACACCTACCCGACGAATGGATATTCCTTTAAGTGACGTCATCCAAGATGGCGTCCCTTGAATTCTGATTGGCTGATGGGATTCTATCAGCCAATCAGAATTAAGGTAGGAAAAATCTGATTGCTGATGCAATCAGCCAATCAGATTCAAGTTCAATCCGATTGGCTGATCCAATTAGATTGAGCTCGCATTCTATTGGCTGTTCCGATCAGCCAATAGAATGCAAGCTCAATCTGATTGGCTGATTGCATCAGCCAATCAGATTTTTCCTACCTTAATTCAGATTGGCTGATAGAAACCTATCAGCCAATCGCAATTCGAGGGACGCCATCTTTTATGACGTCACTTAAAGGAATATCCATTCGTCGGGTAGGCGTCGTTGGAAGAGGATGGCTCCACGTCGGCTCTTTGAAGAAGGCTCCGCTCCGGATGGATGAAGATTGAAGACGCCGCCTGGATGAAGACTTCTATCGGATAGAAGACCTCTTCAGCGCCCCTTGGATGAAGACTTCTATCGGATGGAACACATCTTCAGCGCCCCTTGGATGATGTCTTCGGCCCGGCTGGGTGAACACGACTCAAGGTAGGCAGATCTTCAGGGGGGTAGTGTTAGGTTTATTTAAGGGGGGTTTGGGTTAGAGTAGGGGTATGTGGGTGGTGGGTTGTAATGTTGGGGGGTGGTATTGTTTTTTTTTACAGGCAAAAGAGCTGATTACTTTGGGGCATGCCCCGCAAAAGGCCCTTTTAAGGGCTGGTAATAGAGTTGTTAACTTTTGTAATTTAGAATAGGGTAGGGCATTTTATTATTTTGGGGGGCTTTGTTATTTTATTAGGGGGCTTATATTAGGTGTAATTAGCTTAAAAATCTTGTAATATTATTTTATTTTTTGTACTTTAGTTAGTTTATTTAATTGTAGGTATTGTAGTTAATTAATTTAATTAATTTAATGATAGTGTAGTGTTAGGTTTAATTGTAACTTAGGTTAGGATTTATTTTACATATAATTTTGTATTTCTTTTAGCTAGGTAGTTATTAAATAGTTCATAACTATTTAATAACTATTGTACCTAGTTAAAATAAATACAAAATTGCCTGTAAAATAAATATAAATCCTAAAATAGCTACAATGTAATTATTAATTACATTGTAGCTATCTTAGGGTTTATTTTACAGGTAAGTATTTAGTTTTAAATAGGAATAATTTATTTAATGATAGTGTAGTGTTAGGTGTAATTGAAACTTAGGTTAGTTTTTATTTTACAGGTAAATTTGACTTTATTTTATCTAGGTAGCTATTAAATAGTTAATAACTGTTTAATAGCTATTGTACCTAGTTAAAATAAATTTTAAATTTGCCTGTAAAATAAAAATAAATCCTTATATAGCTACAATATAATTATTAGTAATATTGTAGCTATATTAGGGTTTATTTTATAGGTAAGTATTTAGTTTTAAATAGGAATAATTTAATCTAATAAGAGTAATATTTATTTAGATTTATTTAATTAATATTTAAGATAGGGGGGTGTTAGGGTTAGTGTTAGACTTAGGTTTAGGGGTTAATAATTTTATTATAGGTTGCGGCGGTGTAGGGGGGGCAGGATAGGGGTTGATAAATTTTATTATAGGTGGCGACGGTGTAGGGGGGGGCAGATTAGGGGTTAATAAGTTTTAATATAGGTGGCGGCGGGGTCCGGGAGCGGTGGTTTAGGGGTTAAACAATTTATTTAGTTGCGGCGGGGTCCGGGATCCGCAGGATAGGGGTTAATAAATTTGTTATAGGTGGCAGCGGTATGGGGGGGCAGGATAGGGGTTAATAGGTATAATGTAGGTGGCGGCGGGGTCCGGGAGCGGCGGTTTAGGGGTTAATATAATTATTATAGTTGTGGCGGGCTCCGGGAGCGGCGGTTTAGGGGTTAATATAATTATTATAGTTGTGGCGGGCTCCGGGAGCGGCGGTGTAGGGGTTAATAAGTTTATTAGAGTGGCGGTGGGCTCCTGGAGCGGCGGTTTAGGGGTTAACATGTTTAATATAGGTGGCGGCGGTGTGGGGGGGCATATTAGGGGTGTTTAGACTCGGGGTACGTGTTAGGTGCAGACATCTCCCATAGGAATCAATGGGATGTCGGGCAGCAGCGAACATGAACTTTCGCTATGGTCAGACTCCCATTGATTCCTATGGGATCCGCCACCTCCAGGGCGGCGGATTGAAAACCAGGTACGCTGGGCCAGAAAAGTGCCGAGCATACCTGGTAGTCATTTGATAACTTCCAAAAGTAGTCATATTGTGCCGAATTTGTGTTCGGAACATCTGTAGTGACGTAAGAATCGGTCTGTGTCGGACTGAGTCCGGCGGATCGAAGCTTACGTCACTATATTCTACTTTTGCTGATGTGTAGGGCTTGATAACTTAGGCGAATCAGCCTCGCCACAAATACGCTGCGGCTTGATAACTAGAGGCCTATGTTCCTTTTATTGGTGTGTCACACAGAATTTCTTCTAATTTGGAAAATTAACAATAAAGAAATTTGTTTTGAAACTTAAGAGTGCTTAATTCCCTTTCTTTTTTAAGAGGATATAGCTATCCTCTTTTGTCTTTCTATTTCCAGTTATTGTTATTTCTAATTAAAGGGTCTGCACCATTGCCTTTATGTATGTATGTGTATATATATATATATATATATATATATATATATATATATATATATATATATATATATATATATATATATATATATATATATATATATATATATATATATATATATATAGTATCTCACAAAAGTGAGTACACCCCTCACATTTTTGTAAATATTTTATTATCTTTTTTCATGTGACAACACTGAAGAAATTACCAAATTACACTTTTCTACAATGTAAAGTAGCGAGTGTACAGCCTGTATAACAGTGTAAAGTTGCTGCTACTTGAAATAACTCAACACACAGCCATTTATGTCTAAACTGTTGGCAACAAAAGTGAGTACACCCCTAAGTGGAAATGTCCAAACTGGGCCCAATTAGCCATTTTCACTCCCCAGTGTCATGTGACTCGTTAATGTTACAAGGTCTCAGGTGTGAATGGGGGGCATGTGTGTTAAATATGGTGTTATCGTTCTCACACTCTCTCATGCTGGTCACTGGAAGTTCAACATGGCACCTCATGGCAAATAACTCTCTGAGGATCTGAAAAAAAGAATTGTTGCTCTACATAAATATGGTCTAGGCTGTAAGAAGATTGCCAAGACCCTGAAACTGAGCTGCAATACGGTGGGCAAGACCATACAGCGGTTTCAAAGTACAGGTTCCACTCAGAACAGGCCTCACCATGTTCGACCAAAGAAGTTGAGTGCACATGCTCAGTGTCATATCCAGAGGTTGCCCTTGGGAAATTGACATATGAGTGCTGCCAGCATTGCTGCAGAGATTGAAGGGGTGGGGGGGTCAGCCTGTCAGTGCTCAGACCATACACTGCATCAAATTGGTCTGCATGGCTGTTGTCCCAGAAGGAAGCCTCTTCTAAAGATGATGCACAAGAAAGCCCCCAAACAGTTTGCTGAAGACAAGCAGACTAAGTACATGGATTACTGGAAAACAGCAAATTTACACTGTTATACATGTCCTGTGGTCTGATGAGACAAAGATAATCTTATTTGGTTCAGATGATGGCAGCAATCAGCTGAGGAGTACCAAGACAGGTGTGTCTTGCCTACAGTCAAGCATGGTGGTGGGAGTGTCATGATCTGGGTCTACATGAGTGCTGCTGGCACTGGGGAGCTACAGTTGATTGAGGGAACCATGAATGCCAACATGTACTGTGACATACTGAAGCAGAGCATGATCCCCCTCCCTTCGGAGACTGGGCTGCAGGGCAATATTCCAACATGATAATGACCCTAAACACACCTTGAAGACAAGCACTGCCTTGCTAAAGAAGCTGAGGGTAAAGGTGATGGACTGGCCAAGCATGTCTCCAGACCTAAACCCTATTGAGCATCTGTGGGGCATCCTCAAACAGAAGGTGGGGGAGCGCAAGGTCTCTAAAATCCACCAGCTCTGTGAAGTCGTCATGGAGGAGTGGAAGAGAACTCCAGTGGCAACCTGTGAAGCTCTGGTGAACTCCATGCCCAAGAGGGTTAAGGCACTGCTGGAAAATAATGGTGGCCACACAAAATATTGACACTTTGGGCCCAATTTGGACATTTCCACTTAGGGGTGTACTCACTTTTGTTGCCAACGGTTTAGACATTAATGGCTGTGTGTTGAGTTATTTTGAGGGGATAGCAAATTTACACTGTTATACAGGCTGTACACTCACTACTTTACATTGTAGCAAAGTGCCATTTCTTCAGTGTTGTCACATGAACAGATATAATAAAATATTTACAAAAA
>NC_069504.1:480887989-480897989 GCF_027579735.1 Bombina bombina | reverse complement strand
GTAAAATTTTGTCTTATCGTATTGTTTCTCCATTGTACTGTTATTGTTGTACCCCATCCTCTCCCCACACACACATAGAGAGAGACATACATATATGTATATGTGTGTATATATATATATATATATATATATATATATATATATATATATATATATATATATATATATATATATACGCACACACACACACACACACACATATATATATATATATATATATATATATATATATATATATATATATATATATATATATATATATATGTATGTATGTATGTATGTATGTATGTATGTATGTATGTGTATGTATGTGTGTGTGTATGTATACACGAAAGGTGGCCCTGCAATAAGTAGTAGTAGAAAAAAAAAACTACCACCATATATGTACAGGAAGGCTGCACATATAATCTGGCACTGAGTAACCAAAGAGGAAGGATGACTCATATCTGAGAAGCAGGTCCTTTTTCTAAAATTTAACTGCTGGCTCAGCTTCTGATTATAAACAACTTATAGTATGCCCCTGATCCATACACAATAAAATCTTTATTTATAGTATATTTGCCTTTTTTTTTTAATTATTATTGAAATGTATTTTAGTGCTGAGTTTGTTCCTTTAAATATATTTATTCCTCATAGGGTTGTCAGGTGTCCGGTATTTGAATGGACAGTCCAGTATTTTAATTAGCTGTCTTGTAATATCTGTTGAAAAACAAACAGACATGTCCGTTTTTTTGTTTGTTTTTTTGAGCCCTTAACTTTTTAAATATTGTGACACATGCTCCACCCACCCCTTCCAGCTGTGATGCTGAGCTGCATTTGTGACCCTGGTCCACTGACTACCTTGGTCCCACTGCTTTGCTGAGTATGAACCTAAAAACAGTTTTCCATACTTTTTTTAAAAAAAATTTGTATGCAGAGTTTTGTAATGCGTTTTTTAGTTTTTATTTAAAAAAACAACAAATATATACATTTCAAATTATCTTAAAGGGACAGTCTACTTGAAAATGTTTATTGTTTAAAAAGATAAAGAACTCCTTTATTACCCATAACTTAGTTTTGCATAACCAACACTGCCCCCTTATTTCAGTTCTTTTGACAAATTTGCATAGCCAATCAGTGCTGGCTCATAAATAACTCCACGGGAGTGATCACAATGTTATCTATATGGCACAGGTGAACTAGTACTATCTAGCCGCGAAAAACTTAGATTAGAGTCATCCTTCAAGGGCTTAGAAATTAGCATATGAGCCTACTTTGGTTTAGCTTTCAACAAAGAATACCAAGAGAACAAAGCAAATTAGACAATAAAAGTTAATTGGAAAGTTTTATTTTGACTCGATTGTCTCTTTAATTTAGTTCTCTGCCCTCATTGTCATTTTCAATTTCAATCCGTTTGCAAAGTTGCAACTCTTAGAGATTTCACCACCGTTTTGTAAAAGTAAGACACCTTCTTTGTTCTGGCATTTTTAAATTTGTCTATAAATGTATGCAAAAAAAAAAAGGCTATACTAATGGAAAATGCCAAATCCATTTTTTCTCTTTCAAGATTCAGGTAGAGAATAAACATTTTTAAACAACATTACAATTTACTATTATATTTTAATTTTCTTCATTCTTCAGATATCCTTTGTTGAAGAAATAGCAATGCACTAGGGTAAACCAATCACACAAGGTATCTATGTGCAGCCACCAATCATCAGCTACTGGGCCTATTTAGATATGCTTTTCAACAAAGGATATAAAGGGAAAAAGCAAATTGGACCATACAAGTTAATTGTAAAATTGCTTAAAATTCCACAATCATTCTAAACCATGAAATAAAATTGTATTTCATGTCCCTTTAACCTTTTAGCTTACAGTATCATATAGTTAAATTGTATTTTTTTATTATTATTCTAGTCCTTGCTTTAGTTTTAGCTATTTGGCATCCAAGGAGTTAGTGCGTGGTATTTTCCCTGCCATGTTTCCTGACATTATACTTGTTGTTTTGATTAAACTTTCAAATGCAACAACTTCCCCTTATTCTGCTGGTTAACCACAGATTATAACCGAGAGAAGTGTGTGTTCCTGTGGTTAACCAAATGTTGTTTTAGAAGTTGGTAGAAGTAGGGGCAGTAATGATTAAACAGTTTGATTTTATATGTGGACTCAGCATATTCCCAGCAGCACTATAGAAGGGGTACAATAAGCAAAGATGAGATGGGCAAGGAGGATTACAGATCCCATTCAGGAGCTTAAAATGTAAGTGGTAGTTGAATAAAAGCATACAATTTAAGTGTTATCAAATTTTATATCAATCTTAAAGGGTCATAGTCAAGGAATTGCATGCTGTAATCTATTAAACCACGTCATTTGAAAACTAGTGATCCTAGACTATTGTATGTTCAACCCCAAAAAACATTTAACAAACTAGAAAATGTAGCTGATCCAATCAGTAGCACAAGACTCAGATGTGGAACTAGCGCTGCTTACTGGATCATTGGAATTTTCTCCAGATCCTGAGCTATATTTCTACTGTGTGTTTAACTCCTTTGTGGGGGTTAATCACACAGTAATCTAGAGTCAACAGTCTTAAATTGACATTCTAACAAATTAATTTTATTTTACTTTAATGGCCTATTTAATATAGAATATTGAGAATCCATCTATATAACTGGTGAAATTAATATCAGACCTCCCAACTATCATGACAAATGGCCCTGCTCCGCCCATGACATGCCCACAATGTCCAAAATACAAATGTAACACCCTACTACAGTTGTGGCTTCGCCCGCAAAACAATGTTCTGCCACCACACACAAGTCCCTCTCATTTTCCTGCCCTGGAAAGTGTCCAGAAAATCTTGGGAGGCATGAGATATATACATCCCATTCCACTATTATTATTAGTTATTTGTAGAGCGCTAACAGATTCTGCAGTGCTGTAAACATAAGCATGGTAAACAAGGTCATATTTATATGGATTAAATGGGTAGAGCCTGAGGATCCTGCCGAGAGTTGCACTGTTGTAGTCAGCTCTTATGAAGGTGATCTGCAAACAGCTAGGCGTATAGGCTTACATGCTAAGGGGGGGTACAAGGGGATGGCAAAGGAGTTAAGGAACTAGGGTTAGGAAAGGTTAGTGTAGGTTGTATGCAACCCTGAACAGTAGAGTCTTTATGGAGTGCTTAAAGCTTTCAAAACTAGGGGAGAACCTTGTGGAGCGAGGCAGTGAGTTCCACAAGATAGGAGCTAGTTATGGGCATTAATATGGATTCCCCCCCCCCCTCCCATTTGCAGCCATCTCTCTTCTGGGAAGTCTTTCCAAAAGATTTTGGATTGTGTCTGTGGGATTTTTTTGCTCTTTCCTCAAAGTTAATTTGCAAGTTCAGTAACTGATGTTGGACGAGAAGGTTTGGCTTGCAAACAGCATTTCAGTTCATCCCAAAGGCGTTCAGTGGGTTTGAGGTCGGTCAGGGCTTTGAGCAGACCACTTGAATTCCTCCACACTAAACTTGTCCAACCAAGTCTTCAAGGACCTCACTTTGTGCACAGGGGCAAAGTCATGGAACAGGAAAGAGCCTTCCTCAGACTTTTGCAACAAAGAAGGAATCATCCAGTTGTCTAAAATGTTTTTTTTTTTATATCATGTAGTATTAAAAAAGACCTGTCGCTGGAACTAAGGAGCCTAGCCCAAATCCTAAAAAAAACAGCCTCAGACCATTATCCCTCCTCCACCAAACTTTGCAGTAAGCAATATGCATTCTGGTAAGTAGCATTCTTCTGGCATCTGCCACGCCCAGAATCTTTCTTCAGATCAACAGAGTGAAGTGTGAGTGAAGTGTGATTCATCACTACAGGGAACATATTTCCAGTGTCCAGTTGCGGCGTGCTTTATACCACTCTAGCCAATGCTTGGAATTGTGCATGTTGATATGAAGCTTGCTTTATACCACTCTAGCCAATATATGGAATTGTGCATGTTGATGTGAGTCTTGTCTACAGCTGCTCATTTCATGATGCTTCTGTCACACAGTTCTTTTGCTGCTGATGTTTCCAGAGGCTGTTTGGAACTTTGTAGTAAGTGCTGCAACAGATGATGGGAGAATTTTATCTGCTAAGCACTTCAGCACTCTGAAGCGCCACTTTGTGAGTTTGTTTAGTGTACCACTTTGTGGCTAGGCTATTGTTGCTTGTGGATGGTTACACTTCACAATAAAAGCACTTTACTTTTGACCCAGACAGATCTAGTATGGCATCAATTTTACATACTGACTTGTGGTAAAGGAGATGTTCTATAACAGTGCCACATTTAAAGTTACTGAGATCTTCAATATGATTTCATAGCTATGATCTGGATTATATGCACCTTTTAGCATTGTGTGTGGCTTAAACACCTGAACTCAGTAATTAGAAAGGGTGTCCACATATATTTGGCCACATAATCTATGTCATGGCTAGATAAAATAGCGAACCACAGCTCATTACTTTTTGTATTTGTTTATGCAAAGTTATTCCCTGGTTTCAAAGATTTCAGCCATCAAGTTAAAATAACACTTAAGTAAAAAAATAAACAATTATTTAATGATTCAGATAGATAATTCACCTTCTTCTTCTTTCTTCTTTCTTCTTTCTTCCCAGCTCCTGCGTATGAGTGTGAGCAAGAGTGGTGCTAGTCACACAACCTGGCGGTGTAACTAGCTTTTTATCATGCATTTATTGATTATGCAAATCTACTGTATTTACTGGTCCTTTAAATATAAACATGCTTACCTTAAACAAAATACTGCCATTCCTCTCCTGGAATACAGTGTAGGCACTGCTGTGGTTTCTTTGCCCTCTCAGTATGGACATCACACAGTTGCGTCTTTGGATTGGCTAGACGTTTCTGTAGCTAATCAGGAGACCATACCTGCATAACACACAGGAGCACACTATCCAGTGCCTTCAGCATTTTCTACCAGCCAAACCTTTTCTTTTTTATAAGGGGCATAACAGTGTTATAAAATACATTTTACTATAACAGTACAGTGAGTCTTTAACTATGGTTTAGTCTGCTCCTGGATTGGATATAGTCAGTGATTGACGGCTATTTGAATATGCCATATGACGGATTCCCCGTCTACCCTGACTGGGTAGCTCCGCCAAACGGATCCTGCTTCCTCCCTGCCGACTGCAGCTGTGTAGCTGGCAAGTAACCACAGCCTGTAGCCACCCCTGATGCCTGACAGCACCAGTTTTCAGGGTCCCACCCTGTGGCAGACTCCGACTACCCAGACTAGGTAGCTCTGCCAGTGGGTCCTTCCTCTGCCTGGAACAGGCTGCTATGTAGCCATTGGAATTGATTTTAGCATGAGCCCACCTAAATAACTAGACATACTAGCATTCAGGTGAAACAGGAACTCATTTTATTTTAAAACATACACTCCTTTTATACACACAGCTCATCTAGATAAGACAAGGGACAATCCCACAATTTTCCCACCATTCTCGCCCCTCCAGATAGGCTGGCGCCTCCATAGCAGCCACAGTACCACAGAGTCCTAGTACACAGGGGCGGAGGTTTAGAGGTTTTAAAGCTCCCGGTCCCCAGATGACACAGTCCAAAAACAAGTGAGCATGCTCACAAAACATGTCTGCAAGACTAACTGACACACCTGTGTTGCTTTTACCTGTGAGCTTGTGATCCTGTTGGGCCTGTGAGCCCTTTCATGTTTTTATGCTGTGCCGAATAAACCGAAGATTTTTACCTTTATGAATTGACTGTCTTTATGGTGCGCCCTATTCCTGGATTATTCTGTATTTATTTGATAAGTTGGCAGACTTATCTTGGGGCTGCATAGCGGAGCTTTCGTGGTTAGCAGAGCATTCCCACTCTCCATTGAGCTGTCAGGAGGATTGGAGTCTCCACCCCTAGAAGCTATCAAGTCTGGAGCGGTGAGTTGTGCGCTTTTCACACAGACCTTTGCTGTGTTGTTGGATCAAATGGTCCTCCCAGGTGTCGCTAAAGATAGTGATGTCGTCCAAGTAGGCGCAGGCATAGTCTTGGAGGCCATCCAGCAGGCGATCCACCATCCTCTGAAAGGTGCCTGGAGCATTCTTCATCCCAAACGGCATGACCTTAAACTGGTAGAGGCCGAAAGGGGTGATGAAGGCGGACTTGGGGATAAATTCAGGGTCTAGTGGGATCTGCCAATACCCCTTGCAGAGGTCAAGGGTAGTTAGGAAGTGACCCCTGGTGATTCTATCTAAGAGGTCATCAACACGGGTCATGGGGTAGGGGTCGGTTGTGGTTCTGTCATTGAGCTTATGGTAGTCAATGCAGAACCGGGTAGTACCATATTTCTTGGGAACCAGCACCACTGGGGAGGCCCAGGGTCGTTGGACGGTTCAACAACACAGAGCCCATTCAGTGGAGTCAGCTGATGCCGGTGCATAAGTATAGTGGGCAGTGGCTGAGTAGGTCATGGAGCGCTCACCCAGGCTGTTGGGCTGGGCTCGACTCAGGCATTACTGCCGGAGGTGGCTGGGATGCCACAGGAGAAACATCCCCGTGAGTCCCTGACTCCAGCCGGAGGGACAAAGGCCAGGCGGGCCAGGGGCTTATTGGTAGCCACTGGGGGTCAGACTACAACCGGAGTACTGATCTGACAGAACGGCCGCCTGGTCTGCTGTGGTGGGGCGACGGTCATGGACCCATTCTTTAATCTCGACTGGAACATGGTTATAGAAATTCTCCAGTAGGAAAAGCTGTGCCACTTCGGCCCCAGTGGTGGCCTTGCAGCCAGCTAGCCAGGAAGCCATCGACCATGTGAATTGGTGGGTCCATTCTGTGAAAGGCTGTCAGTCCTTCTTTCTTAGTGCCCAAAATTTCTGCCGATGGGTCTCCGGCGTGAGCCCATATCGGGCAAGGATACGGTCTTTCACTTTGTTATAATCCTTTTGGTCCTCCGAAGGGGTAGCGTGGAAAGCTGCCAAAGCCCGCCCTGACAATTTCCCGATCAGGACAGACAGTCTATCCTGGTACCCGAAGTCTTTCCTCAAGTCTCCATTCAAGATTACTTCTAGCTGGTGGTTTGAATGTCCCAGGAAGTTGGAAGCATCTGCCAGCCAATGTGACGGATACCCCGTCTACCCCGACTGGGTAGCTCCGCCAAACGGGTCCTGCTTCCTCCCTGCCGACTGCAGCTGTGTAGCTGGCAAGTGACCACAGCCTGTGGCCACCTCTGATGCCCGACAGCACCAGTATTCAGGCTCCCACCCTGTGGCAGACTCCGGCTACCCAGACTAGGTAGCTCTGCCAGAGGGTCCTTCCTCTGCCTGGAACAGGCTGCTATGTAGCCCAGGAAAGTTATTTTAGCAGAAGCCCACCCAAATAACTAGACATACTAGCATCCAGGTGAAACAGGAACTCATTTTATTGTAAAACATACACTCCTTTTATACACACAGCTCATCTTGATAAGACAAAAGACAATCACAATTCTTCTGCCATTCCCGCCCCTCCAGACAGGCTGGTGCCTCCATAGCAGCCACAGTACCACAGAGTCCTAGTACACAGGGGCGGCGGTTTAGGGGTGATCCCAGTGGAGCGGCGGCACTTACAGTGTGTCATTTTAAAGCTCTCGGTCCCCAGATGACAGTCAAAAAATCAGCATGATTCGTTGCTGGGGACCGGAGTTACAGTCCGTTGAAGTAATGAGGTTAGGGGTGTCCAAAACCCTCGGTTCCCAAAAGAGCTCCCCTCCGATAATTCCTCGAGCTCTTGTCCTCCCTAGGGGCTACTAATCACCAAAAGAGCAGAGCTCTGGAGCAAAGGGCTGCTGGAGTGACCAGGGGTAAAGTTACCAGGAGTTCCAGGAGCCCGGCCAGCCTGAGAGGGGTTAGGCGGGTGTCCGTTGTGTGGCGGCCGACCGGGAGTTCCAGGAGCCCAGCCAGCCTAGGAGGGTTTTCCTGGTCATAGACCAGCTCTTCTCTTAACAAGTTTAGAACACAAAAACAAGCCAACAAAAAGTAAACTAAAATCTTCCAGAGATTGTGGTTGCTCTGAGGAGCCCAAAACCACTGAGAAGCAGCAGGGGTGAGGTTGTAGGGGGGTAGAGTTTTATCCCTTGCAGCATGGTATCCTTGACATGCCACTCCATCATTTTCAACAAAAGGACATTGCCTCTCTGGATCGAACTTTAACTAATTCCTGTTGCAGGGCTGGCCTTGAAGAACCTGCTTGAAGAGCCTTTCTCCCAATATAAGCCTCAGCCGAGGCAAAAGTATTGAATTTTATAGAATTTGGAAAAAGTGTGCAAATATGAGCAAGTTGCAGCCTTGCAAATCTGTTCCACAAAAGCTTAATTTTTGAACGCCCAGGAAGAAGAAAAAGCCCTTTTGGAATGAGCTGTGATTTTCTCAAGGTTGCTGTCCAGCAGTCTCATATGCCAAGCGAATAACGCTCTTCAGCCAAAGGGAAAGTGGGAGGTGGAAGAGATTAAGCTCTTAATATTTATTTTCAATTGTTCTTTCTAAGTAGTGTACAGAGACAGAGATAAGATAGGGAAGCATTTGAGTGTTAAGATAATTAGATCTGATCACACTGCAAGCCTAGCCTATTTTGATGGGCTGTGGTTTCAAAAGGCAAATCCAGCTTTTCTTTTGCAAAAAGAAGCATAAATGAGAAATTTTCTCAAACATTTTATATGCTGCAGCTGGTATAAGTAGTCATGGTAAACCCATTCAGGGAAAAACAATTTTACAGTATACTTATTCTAATACTTTTAACAGTGAAACATTTACAGCGTCATGCGCAGTTCAGACAAACTCTTGCCGCGAGGAGAGAGAGAGAGAGAGAGAGAGAGAGAGACCCAGCAGCTCAGCTGAAACACAGGAGAGAGAGAGAGGCTCAGCTGAAACACAGGAGAGAGAGAGAGGCTCAGCTGAAACACAGGAGAGAGAGAGAGGCTCAGCTGAAACACAGGAGAGAGAGACCCAGCAGCTCAGCTGAAACACAGGAGAAAGAGAGAGACCCAGCAGCTCAGCTGAAACACAGGAGAGAGAGAGAGACCCAGCAGCTCAGCTGAAACACAGGAGAGAGAGAGACCCAGCAGCTCAGCTGAAACACAGGAGAGAGAGAGACCCAGCAGCTCAGCTGAAACACAGGAGAGAGAGAGACCCAGCAGCTCAGCTGAAACACAGGAGAGAGAGAGACCCAGCAGCTCAGCTGAAACACAGGAGAGAGAGAGACCCAGCAGCTCAGCTGAAACACAGGAGAGAGAGACCCAGCAGCTCAGCTGAAACACAGGAGAGAGAGAGACCCAGCAGCTCAGCTGAAACACAGGAGAGAGAGAGAGAGAGACCCAGCAGCTCAGCTGAAACACAGGAGAGAGAGAGAGAGAGACCCAGCAGCTCAGCTGAAACACAGGAGAGAGAGAGAGAGAGAGACCCAGCAGCTCAGCTGAAACACAGGAGAGAGAGAGAGAGAGAGAGAGAGACCCAGCAGCTCAGCTGAAACACAGGAGAGAGAGAGAGACCCAGCAGCTCAGCTGAAACACAGGAGAGAGAGAGAGAGAGAGAGAGACCCAGCAGCTCAGCTGAAACACAGGAGAGAGAGAGAGAGAGAGAGACCCAGCAGCTCAGCTGAAACACAGGAGAGAGAGAGAGAGAGACCCAGCAGCTCAGCTGAAACACAGGAGAGAGAGAGAGAGAGACCCAGCAGCTCAGCTGAAACACAGGAGAGAGAGAGAGACCCAGCAGCTCAGCTGAAACACAGGAGAGAGAGAGAGACCCAGCAGCTCAGCTGAAACACAGGAGAGAGAGAGAGACCCAGCAGCTCAGCTGAAACACAGGAGAGAGAGAGAGAGAGACCCAGCAGCTCAGCTGAAACACAGGAGAGAGAGAGAGAGAGACCCAGCAGCTCAGCTGAAACACAGGAGAGAGAGAGAGAGAGACCCAGCAGCTCAGCTGAAACACAGGAGAGAGAGAGAGAGAGACCCAGCAGCTCAGCTGAAACACAGGAGAGAGAGAGAGAGAGA
>NC_069504.1:480690489-480882989 GCF_027579735.1 Bombina bombina | reverse complement strand
AAAAACACTAGGATTTACCATCACTAAAAATAAAGGTGCCCTTCATTCATCAGTTTAAAAACAACTGATGAATAGGTAGCTTTATTTTGCTGTAGCTTCAGTGCTAACCTAAGTGCCCCTGGGTGCCCATGGCACAGTTCAGTTTCGCAATGAGGTGACGTTTCCACCTCCTTGGTGAATGGCCGTGCTAGCCTACGTCATTAATGCTAAGTACGGCTATTGGCTAAGGGGTGGAAAAGTCACCTCATTGAAAAAACTGAGCTGTACCATGGGTGGCCGGAGGCGCTTTTGTTAGTGCTGAAGCCGTGGCAAAATAAAGATTCATCAGTTTTATTTTTTTATTAACTGATGACTGAAGGTCACCTTTATTTTTAGCGATGGTAAATCCTAGCGTTATTACCATCACTTTAAAGCAAGGCTGAGCTAAAATGTTTTAAAAGCATTTATATACATTTTACATGCTCCTTTTTTAAGCTAGTTTTGCACAGTTTTACAGACCACCTGCATATGTCTTAAGCATTTTTAACATATCTTCTGTGCTGTTACCAAATAGGGACATATATAACGAAGTTCCTATGTTGTTGAAGCAGGATTCATACCAGTGTCCAACCATTTTTCTAAGTTAGATTGCAAGAGTAGTGTACATTCCAGGTTTTTATACTAAGCATAACAACACTTTTTTTTTTTGGGGGGGGGGTACATTTTGAGGTTAAAGCGCTGTGGAATCTGTTGGCGCTCTACAAATAACCGATAATAATAATAAATAATGTCTGTTTTATATTAAACTATTAAAATAAATCAGTTGACTTCAGTTTGCCTTGTGACCTTCTTGACTTATTTAGCACATTGTGCTCCTTTTTATTAACTATTGTTAACCATCTTTACTCTGCCTGCAGCTCTTAGTCTAACAGTCCAGCCGTGTACTGAGACACAATGGCTGAAAGTCTCTGCTCACATTATTAAAGGGACATAAACACTGTAGGATTGCTACTCTATTAGTTCATTTGTAACTGTCACTAATTGGCTTCATCAGATAAGTCTTTTCAAACCTAGGGAAACCTTTATTAGAACATGTAGCCCTTTATTATATAGAGACTAAAATGTTACACTTAATTGTTTAATGTTTAAATAATGTTAAAAAGGCATCTGCATATTTATTCTCAGGCTAATCTTACATCAAAATACATCTTTAGATTTAGCATGTATTTAGTATGTTATGTCCCTTTTAAATGGATTTACCCAAGTCTATTTATTATTCCTGGATAAGCTAATACTTACACATATTGGTATTTATATAACTATATTTTGTTTGGAAACTTTCTCATTGTTGTCTTACTTTTTCTTATCTAAAAAAAAAAAAAAAAAAGGAATAAGTTGCACATTTTTGGAGGAGACATCCAACGTATTTAAGATACGTAGTGTGTCAAGTAATTGAAATAAAAATTAGACACCAGGGTAAAATTCTGGTAGCTATGATCCCCTTGTTGTTTAAATTTGTCAAGCCCTATGTCACTTATGCTCATGTTTGATAAATAGATGTTTTAGAAATGTAATTTGGAAGCAAGTTTCTTTCTGGGATGGATAAATCTTGGATGTTTAACTTCTAAAATTGTCTGGCTTTTAAATATGTTATGTTTTATTGTATGTATTTTAAATTAAAAAAATTAGCTTCTGTTTTTTTATTAGGCATTTGAGGCTGTACTTGCTGGGATATCACCCCCTGTAGGAAGTTGGGACCTTTTTGACCCTTGGCTTTCAGTGTGGAAGAAGGCAAATTCTGGCATGGGGGTGGCTGAATGTCTGCACATCTGGAAATAGGGCTGCTCTTGCTTTTCTGTGTATAATTAGTGTAATCTGAAAGGCTGCAAGGCAATCTGGGAAATAGCCAGGCTGTGCTTCTAGTAGGCATGAAGCATAATGACTAAAATAATTGTCATCAAAACAGAATTCTTGCTCTAAAACATTTACTAGTTTATCAAACTAAAAGCTTATGTATGTAGGTATGTGTGTGTATCTGTATCTAATTTGCATATCTTACCTAGAATCCTCTGGTGAATTGGTAACAATGTATATGGAGTTTTTTGGTTGAAGGCAAGCGAGGATACTTGCCTAGATGTGCTACTTGCCTATGCAATGATTTCTATTAAGTTATATTTATATACTGTATGTATGTGTATGTATGTATGTGTATATATATATATATATATATATCTTGAAACTTCCAGTGGTCCACTAGTACCAGGAGACTTAGAAATTTTACGTTTTCCTATTTTCCTATTTTTAACATTAAGTGGACTAGTACCTTTTCTCTCTGGGCTAGTAGCTTTTAACCCCTGACTAGTATAGTGATATTTTTCCACTCCAGTATGTGTGTGTGAAAGTCTTCCTCTGTGAAATGCACAATGGTCTAATAGAGGCTGCTCCTGGGCGGTAAATCGCCATAGAACTAGCTGATGAGCTGTTGTTCATTCCTGGTAGATCACTTCTCTCTCTTCTCTCTCTTCTCTCTCTTCTCTCTCTTCTCTCTCTCATATATATATATGTATATGTGTATATATATATTATGTGTGTGTATATATATATATATATATATATATATATATATATATATATATATATTATGTATATGTGTATATATATATATGTGTATATATATATATATATATATATATATATATATATATATATATTATGTGTATACATATATATATTATGTATATGTGTGTGTGTATGTATAGAATGTGTGGCACAATAAGGACACAAAGGCCCCATACAGTTGCGCAGCTGAAGATAATGGAAGCATAATGGATGAATGGGGAAACATTTGGCTTGCTAAACTTAACCTTCTGGTTTCTTCAGTGCCCAAACGCTTAATAAGTGTTATTAAAAGGAAAGGTGATTTTACACAGGGGTAAACAGTCAACTGTCCCAACATTATTTATATGTATGTGTTGATATTTGTTTTACACTTTGCAAGTGGCCAGTAGCCAAAGAGGTAACATTATTCACTCTCCCTTCAATGCATATAAAATGTTTTACTTTTTCAGATTGAGTATACTTGTATTCACTCCCTTGTCTGATTTGAGCATATGTACTCCATCATTGCCACTAACATCAGAGTGGTCTCCTACGCACAAGCATAGCTACTGTATGTACAATACAGCTACTGAATAGACAGTATAGTGGGGAGTGGAGAAAATCATGCAGGCCCATCATTTACAATCTCTCTACTTAAAGGGACAGTCAACACCAGAATTTTTGTTGTTTTAAGAGAGAGCTCATCCCTTAATTACCCATTCCTTAGTTTTGCATAAATAACACAGTTATAATGCACATTTTACCTCTGTGATTACCTTGTAGCTAAGACTCTGCAGACTGCCCCCTTATTTCAGATCTTTTGACAGACTTGCATTTTAGCATTTTAGTGCTCACTCCTTGGTAAATTCACGTGAATGAGCTCAATGTTATCTATATGAAACACATGAACTAACGCCCCCTAGTGGTGAAAAACTGTCAAATTAGCATATGAACCTCCTAGGTTTAGCTTTCAACTAAGAATACTAAGAGAACAAAGCAAAATTGGTGATAAAAATAAATTGGAATGTTATTTAAAATTACATGCCCTATTTGAATAATAATTTTTTTTGGACTTGACTGTCCCTTTAAAGAACTTTAGAGAGGCACCATATACTGAGGCATTTACTAAGTTTTTTTAGATGTACTTAAAGAGACAGTCAACACCAGAATTTTTGTTGTTTTAAAATATAGCTAATCCCTTAATTACCCATCCCCCAGTTTTGCATAACAAACACAATTATAATAATACTCTCTTTACCTCTGTAATTACCTTGTATCTAAGCATTTGAATATTGCCCCATTATTTCAGTTCTTTTGACAGACTTGCATTTTAGCCAATTAGTGCATACTCATCTGTAAATGTAATCTATATGAAACACATGAACTAACACTCTCTAGTGGTCAAAATGAATTAGCATATGAACCTCCTAGGTTTAGCCTTCAACTAAGAATAACAAGAGAACAAAGCAAAATTGGTGATAAAAGTAAATTGGAAAGTTGTTTAACCCCTTAATGACCACAGCACTTTTCCATTTTCTGTCCGTTTGGGACCAAGGCTATTTTTACATTTTTGAGGTGTTTGTGTTTAGCTGTAATTTTCCTCTTACTCATTTACTGTACCCACACATATTATATACCGTTTTTCTCGCCATTAAATGGATTTTCTAAAGATACCATTATTTTCATCATATCTTATAATTTACTATAAAAAAATTTATAAAATATGAGGAAAAAATGGAAAAAAACACACTTTTCTCCAACATAGGTGTGTCCGGTCCACGGCGTCATCCTTACTTGTGGGATATTCTCCTCCCCAACAGGAAATGGCAAAGAGCCCAGCAAAGCTGGTCACATGATCCCTCCTAGGCTCCGCCTACCCCAGTCATTCTCTTTGCCGTTGTACAGGCAACATCTCCACGGAGATGGCTTAGAGTTTTTTAGTGTTTAACTGTAGTTTTTATTATTCAATCAAGAGTTTGTTATTTTGAAATAGTGCTGGTATGTACTATTTACTCAGAAACAGAAAAGAGATGAAGATTTCTGTTTGTATGAGGAAAATGATTTTAGCAACCGTCACTAAAATCCATGGCTGTTCCACACAGGACTGTTGAGAGCAATTAACTTCAGTTGGGGGAACAGTGTGCAGTCTCTTGCTGCTTGAGGTATGACACATTCTAACAAGACGATGTAATGCTGGAAGCTGTCATTTTCCCTATGGGATCCGGTAAGCCATGTTTATTACGATCGTAAATAAGGGCTTCACAAGGGCTTATTAAGACTGTAGACTTTATTTGGGCTAAATCGATTCATTATTAACATATATTTAGCCTTGAGGAATCATTTTATCTGGGTATTTTGATATATTGATATCGGCAGGCACTGTATTAAACACCTTATTCTTTAGGGGCTTTCCCAAAGCATAAGCAGAGCCTCATTTTCGCGCCGGTGTTGCGCACTTGTTTTTGAGAGGCATGGCATGCAGTCGCATGTGAGAGGAGCTCTGATACTTAGAAAGGACTTTCTGAAGGCGTCATTTGGTATCGTATTCCCCTTTGGGCTTGGTTGGGTCTCAGCAAAGCAGATACCAGGGACTGTAAAGGGGTTAAAGTTCAAAACGGCTCCGGTTCCGTTATTTTATGGGTTAAAGCTTCCAAATTTGGTGTGCAATACTTTTAAGGCTTTAAGACACTGTGGTGAAAATTTGGTGAATTTTGAACAATTCCTTCATGTTTTTTCGCAATTGCAGTAATAAAGTGTGTTCAGTTTAAAATTTAAAGTGACAGTAACGGTTTTATTTTAAAACGTTTTTTGTACTTGGTTATCAAGTTTATGCCTGTTTAACATGTCTGAACTACCAGATAGACTGTGTTCTGAATGTGGGGAAGCCAGAATTCCTATTCATTTAAATAAATGTGATTTATGTGAAAATGACAATGATGCCCAAGATGATTCCTCAAGTGAGGGGAGTAAGCATGGTACTGCATCATTCCCTCCTTCGTCTACACGAGTCTTGCCCACTCAGGAGGCCCCTAGTACATCTAGCGCGCCAATACTCCTTACTATGCAACAATTAACGGCTGTAATGAATAATTCTGTCAAAAACATTTTAGCCAAAATGAACACTTATCAGCGTAAGCGCGGCTGCTCTGTTTTAGATACTGAAGAGCATGACGACGCTGATAATAATATTTCTGAAGGGCCCCTAACCCAGTCTGATGGGGCCAGGGAGGTTTTGTCTGAGGGAGAAATTACTGATTCAGGGAACATTTCTCAACAGGCTGAACCTGATGTGATTGCATTTAAATTTAAGTTGGAACATCTCCGCATTCTGCTTAAGGAGGTATTATCCACTCTGGATGATTGTGACAAGTTGGTCATCCCAGAGAAACTATGTAAAATGGACAAGTTCCTAGAGGTGCCGGGGCTCCCAGAAGCTTTTCCTATACCCAAGCGGGTGGCGGACATTGTTAATAAAGAATGGGAAAGGCCCGGTATTCCTTTCGTCCCTCCCCCCATATTTAAAAAATTGTTTCCTATGGTCGACCCCAGAAAGGACTTATGGCAGACAGTCCCCAAGGTCGAGGGAGCGGTTTCCACTTTAAACAAACGCACCACTATACCCATAGAGGATAGTTGTGCTTTCAAAGATCCTATGGATAAAAAATTAGAAGGTTTGCTTAAAAAGATGTTTGTTCAGCAAGGTTACCTTCTACAACCTATTTCATGCATTGTCCCTGTCGCTACAGCCGCATGTTTCTGGTTTGATGATCTGATAAAGGCGGTCGATAGTGATTCTCCTCCTTTGGAGGAGATTATGGACAGAATCAATGCTCTCAAATTGGCTAATTCTTTCACCCTAGACGCCACTTTGCAATTGGCTAGGTTAGCGGCTAAGAATTCTGGGTTTGCTATTGTGGCGCGCAGAGCGCTTTGGTTGAAATCTTGGTCGGCTGATGCGTCTTCCAAGAACAAGCTACTTAACATTCCTTTCAAGGGGAAAACGCTGTTTGGCCCTGACTTGAAAGAGATTATCTCTGATATCACTGGGGGTAAGGGCCACGCCCTTCCTCAGGATCGGCCTTTCAAGGCCAAAAATAAACCTAATTTTCGTCCCTTTCGTAGAAACGGACCAGCCCAAGGTGCTACGTCCTCTAAGCAAGAGGGTAATACTTCTCAAGCCAAGCCAGCTTGGAGACCAATGCAAGGCTGGAACAAGGGAAAGCAGGCCAAGAAACCTGCCACTGCTACCAAGACAGCATGAAATGTTGGCCCCCGATCCGGGACCGGATCTGGTGGGGGGCAGACTCTCTCTCTTCGCTCAGGCTTGGGCAAGAGATGTTCTGGATCCTTGGGCGCTAGAAATAGTCTCCCAAGGTTATCTTCTGGAATTCAAGGGACTTCCCCCAAGGGGGAGGTTCCACAGGTCTCAGTTGTCTTCAGACCACATAAAAAGACAGGCATTCTTACATTGTGTAGAAGACCTGTTAAAAATGGGAGTGATTCATCCTGTTCCATTAAGAGAACAAGGGATGGGGTTCTACTCCAATCTGTTCATAGTTCCCAAAAAAGAGGGAACGTTCAGACCAATCTTAGATCTCAAGATCTTAAACAAGTTTCTCAAGGTTCCATCGTTCAAGATGGAAACCATTCGAACTATTCTTCCTTCCATCCAGGAAGGTCAATTCATGACCACGGTGGATTTAAAGGATGCGTATCTACATATTCCTATCCACAAGGAACATCATCGGTTCCTAAGGTTCGCATTCCTGGACAAACATTACCAGTTCGTGGCGCTTCCTTTCGGATTGGCCACTGCTCCAAGGATTTTCACAAAGGTACTAGGGTCCCTTCTAGCTGTGCTAAGACCAAGGGGCATTGCTGTAGTACCTTACTTGGACGACATTCTGATTCAAGCGTCGTCCCTTCTTCAAGCAAAGGCTCACACGGACATTGTCCTGGCCTTTCTCAGATCTCACGGATGGAAAGTGAACGTGGAAAAGAGTTCTCTATCCCCGTCAACAAGGGTTCCCTTCTTGGGAACAATAATAGACTCCTTAGAAATGAGGATTTTTCTGACAGAGGCCAGAAAAACAAAACTTCTAGACTCTTGTCGGATACTTCATTCCGTTCCTCTTCCTTCCATAGCTCAGTGCATGGAAGTGATCGGGTTGATGGTAGCGGCAATGGACATAGTTCCTTTTGCGCGCATTCATCTAAGACCATTGCAACTGTGCATGCTCAGTCAGTGGAATGGGGACTATACAGACTTGTCTCCGAAGATACAAGTAAATCAGAGGACCAGAGATTCACTCCGTTGGTGGCTGTCCCTGGACAACCTGTCACAAGGGATGACATTCCGCAGACCAGAGTGGGTCATTGTCACGACCGACGCCAGTCTGATGGGCTGGGGCGCGGTCTGGGGATCCCTGAAAGCTCAGGGTCTTTGGTCTCGGGAAGAATCTCTTCTACCGATAAACATTCTGGAACTGAGAGCGATATTCAATGCTCTCAAGGCTTGGCCTCAGCTAGCGAGGGCCAAGTTCATACGGTTTCAATCAGACAACATGACAACTGTTGCGTACATCAACCATCAGGGGGGAACAAGGAGTTCCCTAGCGATGGAAGAAGTGACCAAAATCATTCTATGGGCGGAGTCTCACTCCTGCCACCTGTCTGCTATCCACATCCCAGGAGTGGAAAATTGGGAAGCGGACTTTCTGAGTCGTCAGACATTGCATCCGGGGGAGTGGGAACTCCATCCGGAAATCTTTGCCCAAGTCACTCAGCTGTGGGGCATTCCAGACATGGATCTGATGGCCTCTCGTCAGAACTTCAAGGTTCCTTGCTACGGGTCCAGATCCAGGGATCCCAAGGCGGCTCTAGTGGATGCACTAGTAGCACCTTGGACCTTCAAACTAGCTTATGTGTTCCCGCCGTTTCCTCTCATCCCCAGGCTGGTAGCCAGGATCAATCAGGAGAGGGCGTCGGTGATCTTGATAGCTCCTGCGTGGCCACGCAGGACTTGGTATGCAGATCTGGTGAATATGTCATCGGCTCCACCTTGGAAGCTACCTTTGAGACGAGACCTTCTTGTTCAGGGTCCGTTCGAACATCCGAATCTGGTTTCACTCCAGCTGACTGCTTGGAGATTGAACGCTTGATTTTATCGAAGCGAGGGTTCTCAGATTCTGTTATCGATACTCTTGTTCAGGCCAGAAAGCCTGTAACTAGAAAGATTTACCACAAAATTTGGAAAAAATATATCTGTTGGTGTGAATCTAAAGGATTCCCTTGGGACAAGGTTAAGATTCCTAGGATTCTATCCTTCCTTCAAGAAGGATTGGAAAAGGGTTTATCTGCAAGTTCCCTGAAGGGACAGATTTCTGCCTTGTCGGTGTTACTTCACAAAAAACTGGCTGCTGTGCCAGATGTTCAAGCCTTTGTTCAGGCTCTGGTTAGAATTAAGCCTGTTTACAAACCTTTGACTCCTCCTTGGAGTCTCAATTTAGTTCTTTCAGTTCTTCAGGGGGTTCCGTTTGAACCCTTGCATTCCGTTGATATTAAGTTATTATCTTGGAAAGTTTTGTTTTTAGTTGCAATTTCTTCTGCCAGAAGAGTTTCAGAATTATCTGCTCTGCAGTGTTCTCCTCCTTATCTGGTGTTTCATGCAGATAAGGTGGTTTTACGTACTAAACCTGGTTTTCTTCCAAAAGTTGTTTCTAACAAAAACATTAACCAGGAGATTATCGTACCTTCTCTGTGTCCGAAACCAGTTTCAAAGAAGGAACGTCTGTTGCACAATTTGGATGTTGTTCGCGCTCTAAAATTCTATTTAGATGCTACAAAGGATTTTAGACAAACATCTTCCTTGTTTGTTGTTTATTCCGGTAAAAGGAGAGGTCAAAAAGCAACTTCTACCTCTCTCTCTTTTTGGATTAAAAGCATCATCAGATTGGCTTACGAGACTGCCGGACGGCAGCCTCCCGAAAGAATCACAGCTCATTCCACTAGGGCTGTGGCTTCCACATGGGCCTTCAAGAACGAGGCTTCTGTTGATCAGATATGTAGGGCAGCGACTTGGTCTTCACTGCACACTTTTACCAAATTTTACAAGTTTGATACTTTTGCTTCTTCTGAGGCTATTTTTGGGAGAAAGGTTTTGCAAGCCGTGGTGCCTTCCATTTAGGTGACCTGATTTGCTCCCTCCCTTCATCCGTGTCCTAAAGCTTTGGTATTGGTTCCCACAAGTAAGGATGACGCCGTGGACCGGACACACCTATGTTGGAGAAAACAGAATTTATGTTTACCTGATAAATTACTTTCTCCAACGGTGTGTCCGGTCCACGGCCCGCCCTGGTTTTTTTAATCAGGTCTGATAATTTATTTTCTTTAACTACAGTCACCACGGTACCATATGGTTTCTCCTATGCAAATATTCCTCCTTAACGTCGGTCGAATGACTGGGGTAGGCGGAGCCTAGGAGGGATCATGTGACCAGCTTTGCTGGGCTCTTTGCCATTTCCTGTTGGGGAGGAGAATATCCCACAAGTAAGGATGACGCCGTGGACCGGACACACCGTTGGTGAAAGTAATTTATCAGGTAAACATAAATTCTGTTTTTCTAACTTTGACCCCCAAAATCTGTTACACATCTACAACCACAAAAAAACACCCATGCTAAATAGTTTCTAAATTTTGTCCTGAATTTAGAAATACCCAATGTTTACATGTTCTTTGCTTTTTTGTAAACTATAGGGCCATAAATACAAGTAGCACTTTGCTATTTCCAAACCATTTCTTTTCAAAATTAGCGCTAGTTACATTAGAACACTGATATCTTTCAGGAATCTCTGAATATCCATTGACATGTATATATTTTTTTTTTAGTAGACAACCCAAAGTATTGATCTAGGCCCATTTTGGTATATTTCATGCCACCATTTCACCGCCAAATGCAATCAAATACAAAAAATCGTTCACTTTTCACAATTTTTTTCACAAACTTTTGGTTTCTAACTTAAATTATTTACAAACAGCTTGTGCAATTATGGCATAAATTGTTGTAAATTCTTATCTGGGATCCCCTTTGTTCAGAAATAGCAGACATATATGACTTTGGCGTTGCTTTTTGGTAATTAGAAGGCCGCTAAATGCCACTGCGCACCACACGTGTATTATGCCCAGCAGTGAAGGGGTTAATTAGGGAGCATGTAGGGAGCTTTTTGGGATAGTTTTAGCTTTAGTGTAGTGTAGTAGACAACCCCAAGTATTGATCTAGGCCAATTTTGGTATATTTTATGCCACCATTTCACCGCCAAATGCGATCAAATTAAAAAAAAAGTTAAATTTTTCTCAATTTTAGGTTTCTCACTGAAATTATTTACAAACAGCTTGTGCAATTATGGCACAAATGGTTGTAAATGCTTCTCTGGGATCCCCTTTGTTCAGAAATAGCAGACATATATGGCTTTGGCATTGCTTTTTGGTAATTAGAAGGCCTCTAAATGCCGCTGCGCATCACACGTGTATTATGGCTAGCAGTGAAGAGGTTAATTATGTAGCTTGCAGGGTTAATTTTATCTTTAGTGTAGAGCTCAGCCTCCCACCTGAAACATCAGACCCCCTGATCCCTCCCAAACAGCTCTCTTCCCTCCCCCACCCCACAATTGTCCCCGCCATCTTAAGTACTGGCAGAAACTCTGCCAGTACTAAAATAAAAGGTATTTGGCCATTAAAAAAAAAAAAAAAAGCATATTTACATATGCTGATGTGTATGATCCCCCCTTAGACCCCAACCTCACTGATCCCCCACCTAACAGCTCTCTAACCCTTCCCCTCTGCCTTAATGGGCGCCATCTTGGGTACTGGCAGCTGTCTGCCAGTACCCAGTTTTGCAAAAAATTTGCCATTTTATTAAAAAAAAAAGCCATTTTCTGTAGTGTAGCTTCCCCCCCCCCCACCAAGACCAACCCCCCACCCCTTCCAGATCCCTTAGATTATATTTATAAAGTTTAAACTTTATTTTTTTTGTTTACTTTTTACTTTGTTTTTCTGTAGTGTAGCGGTTCCCACCCGCTCCCGCCCCGTGCACGCGCCCGCCCTCCAACCCCCGTGCACGTGCGCGCCCCCGTGGGTCCCGCCCCCCTCCAATCCATACACAACATCGATGGCCGCCCACCCGCCTCCCACGTAAGCTCCCACCCACCAACGATACCGGCCATCGATGTCCGGTGCAGAGAGGGCCACAGAGTGGCTCTCTCTGCATCGGATGGCCAAGGGGGGTTATTGCAGGATGCCTCCATATCGAGGCATCACTGCAATAACCGGAAAGCAGCTGGAAGCGAGCAGGATCGCTTCCAGCTGCTTTCCAGACCAAGGACGTACGCCACACGTCCTCGGTCATTAAGTGTATTTTTTTTGAGGACGTGTGGCGTACGTCCTTGGTCGTTAAGGGGTTAAAATGACATGCCCTATTTGAATCATGAGTTGTTTTTTTTTTTTTAACTTGACTGCCCCTTTCATTTAGTAGTGATGCAATTGGCATTTATTTGTACGTACTGGATGTGTCTGCATAAATACAAAGTGTAACTCCATATAACTGGGGGGGGCTAGGTTTTCACATGATGTAACCACTTTATCAGTCAAATGGAAAGGGGGGTTGAGTAAACAAATCGGCAAAAGAAGCAAACATAGCATATGAAATAAAAAGCACATTTAAAATACATGCTTACAAACATTTCACTGCTAAATTTTTGTTTTAACCACAAATTCCATATAAAATGTCAGACTGATTTCTACTATCCTTTTGTTATCTGGCAGTAAATCTGCAAAAAAGGTTACAAACCCTCTGGGAATAATAGGTGTTAAATGCTCAAAGCAAGGAGTCTCTAAAGTATTTTACTATTGAAGTTTTTAGAGAATGGCTCTGAGCAAGTTATTAGTGTCTAACTCCTCCCCCTTACTATACTAGCATTGAATGACTTAAAAGGATAGTGTACTCCAGAATTTGTATTGTTTAAAAAGATAGATAATCCCTTTATTACATATTCCGTAGTTTTGCACAACCAACGCTGTTATATTAATATGCTTTTTATATCTGTGATTACCTTGTATTTAAGCCTCTGCAGACTGCCCCTTATTTCAATTATTTTGCCAGACTGGCATTATAGCCAATCAGTGCTGACTCATAAATAACTCCACGGGAGTGAGCACATTGTTGCCTATATGATATACATCAACTAGCGCTGTTTAACTGTGAAAAACTATCAAAATGATAAAAGGTGTCCTTCAAGGACTTGGTAATTAGCATATGAGCCTACTTGGGTTTAGCTTTCAGCAATGAATACCTTGTGAACAAAGCAAAATTTATGATAATAGTAAATTGGAAATTTGTTTAAAATTGCATGCCCTATCTAAATCATGGAAGTTTAATTTTGACTTGACTGTCCCTTTAAGCTTGTCTTTATAATCCCAGTGTGAACTATGTATCTTAATTTTTCTAAACAATTCACTCAGTAGCTGGAAGATCTGTTTCTAGTCGCATATGGAAAAGAAAGCAAAAACGCAAACAAACTAGGTAAACTGCATCATAATGAATATTTAGTTTTTAAGCACTCTGTGTCCCATCTTCTTCATTTAATGTGAACGAGGCAAATACAGATGTGCTAATGCCCAGCCAAGTTATAAGAACCACATTTTTGACAAGCTCAAGAATTGTAAACATGATGTGAAACAGAGAGGAATGCGGTGAAACATTAGAGGCCCATCCTCACAGCTTCCTAGCGACACTGATTTCCAGGATTTAAAATGCATGTTGCAATGAAGCATGCTTTCCTGCTAGTTAAAGGAGCCCATCAGCTAATCCCTGCTGCTTCAAATCAGCTTTTAGTATTTTGGATGTATTTTGTGTTCTACACACTTTCTCAGCATAGATAGTTTATTTTATTTATTTTAGATTATAAAAGAAATTACCTGTATATTTTAATTATTGTTATTAAGCTCAATATAAATTATGCATAATTCAATATTATATGCAAATTAAAAACAAAAACCTTTTCTATGCACTTGCATTATTCTTGCCTGCTTTTCCTGTAATTTAATTGTAGTGTTTCCACCCCCTGGCTGGAACCCTGACACTCCTGCATGCAAGGTAGGAAGACAGCACACCTGATATATGGGGCACGGAAAAAGACTTGCCAAGTCCCAATCAATCCAAAATTCACAACATTTCCAGCCTCCAATATTTATAAAAAGACATTTTATTCTTTTACTGGGTCCATAGGTACAAAAAAACAAAGTTTCAAGCCTGCAATAGGCCCTTAGTGCGTGCATGGGTGGGGTTGCACTCGAGGAGCGCTCTTGTGCAATGGTAAAAGCAGGCAGCTGATTGATTGATCCCGGAGGAGAAGTCGTACAGACAGGAGCGAGTATGTACGCCCCTGTCCACCAGTGTTTGATAAAATGAGCCCTAAGTGCTCAGCTATGTGTAAACCTAAAAGACGAGCTTAAATGCAAAAAAATAGCCAATAGTGAGTATTTGACTTGTCCTGTTTCTTACAGTTATTTTTGGGCCAATTAATGGTTGCATAAAAAAAAATAAAAAAAAAATAGTGTCATTTTGAAGCAGAGCTATCAAGTAAACAGGTTACAGAAGAACATATATATATGGGGAAACTAATTTTATGTTTATACCTAACACCCTAACATGAACCCCGAGTCTAAACACCCCTAATCTTACACTTATTAACCCCTAATCTGCCGCCCCTATAATAAACATATTAACCCCTAAACCGCCGTACTCCTGCATCGCAAACACTAGTTAAATATTAACCCCTAACCTGCCGTCCCCAACATCGCCGCCACCTACCTACATTTATTAACCCCTAATCTGCTGCCCTGTCGCCGCCACTATATTACATTTATTAACCCCTAAATTTTAGTCTAACCCTAACACCCCCTAATTTAAATATAATTAAAACTAAATAATTTCTATTTAAAACTAAATACTTACCTATAAAATAAACCCTAAGCTAGCTACAATATAACTAATAGTTATATTGTATCTATCTTAGGGTTTACTTTATTTTACAGGCAAGTTTGTATTTATTTTAACTAGGTAGAATAGTTACTAAATAGTTATTAACTATTTAATAACTACCTAGCTAAAATAAATACAAATTGACTTGTAAAATAAAACCTAACCTGTCTTACACTAACACCTAACCTAACCCTACAATTAAATAAATTCCCTAAATTAAATACAATTAACTAAATACAAAACAATTAGCTAAATTTAAAAAAACAAACACACACTAAATTACAGAAAATAAAAAACAAATTACAAGATCTTTAAACTAATTACACCTAATCTAATAGCCCTATCAAAATAAAAAAAGCCCACCCAAAATAAAAAACCCTAGTCTAAGCTAAACTACCAGTAGCCCTTAAAAAAAGGGCCTTTTGCGGGGCATTGCCCCAAAGAAATCAGCTCTTTTACCTGTAAAAAAGTAATACAGACAACCCCCCCAACAGTAAAACCCACCACCCACACAACCAACCCCCCAAATAAAACCCTAACTAAAAAAACCTAAGCTCCCATTGCCCTGAAAAGGGCATTTGGATGGGCATTGCCCTTAAAAGGGCATTTAGCTCTATTGCGGCCCAAAGCTCTAACCTATAAATAAAACCCACCCAATACACCCTTAAAAAATCCTAACACTAACCCCTGAAGATCCACTTATCGGGAGAAGTCTTCATCCAAGCGGCAAGATGTCCTCAACAAAGCCGGCAGAAGTGGTCATCCAGAAGGGCAGAAGTGGTCCTCCAGACAGGCAGAAGTCTTCACCCAGATGGCATCTTCTATCTAAATCCATCCGGCGCGGAGTGGGTCCATCTTCAAGACATCCGGCGTGGAGCATCCTCTTCAAACGACGAATACCCGACGAATGAAGATACCTTTAAGTGACGTCATTTAAGATGGGTCCCTTAGATTCCGATTGGCTGTTAGGGTTTTTTTTTCAACCTTTATTCCGATTGACTGATAGAATTCTATTGGCTGATGCAATCAGCCAATAGGATTGAACTTCAATCCTACTGGCTGATCCAACTAGCAAATAGGATTGAGCTCACATTCTATTGGCTGATCCAACCAGCCAATAGGATTGAGCTCACATTCTATTGGCTGATCCAACCAGCCAATAGGATTGAGCTCACATTCTATTGGCTGATCCAATCAGCCAATAGGATTGAGCTCGCGATCTATTGGCTGATTGGAACAGCCAATAGAATGCAAGCTCAATCCTATTGGCTGATTGGATCAGCCAATAGGATTGAAGTTTAATCCTATTTGCTGATTGCATCAGCCTATAGGATTCTTTCAACCTTAATTCCGATTGGCTGATAGAATTCTATCAGCCAATCGGAATCTAAGGGACGCCATCTTAGATGACGTCACTTAAAGGTACCTTCATTCATCGGGTAGTCATTGTTGGAAGAGGATGCTCCGCGCCGGATGTCTTGAAGATGGACCCGCTCCGCGCTGGATGGATGAAGATAGAAGATGCCGTCTGGATGAAGACTTCTGCTTGTCTGGAGGACCACTAATGCCGGCTTCGTTGAGGACATCTTGCCGCTTAGATGAAGACTTCTCCCGGTAAGTGGATCTTCCGGGGTTAGTGTTAGGATTTTTTAAGGGTGTATTGGGTGGGTTTTATTTTTAGTTTAGGGCTTTGGGCCGCAACAGAGCTAAATGCCCTTTTAAGGGCAATTCCCATCCAAATGCCCTTTTCAGGGCAATGGGGGGCTTAGGTTTTTTAGTTTGGGTTTTATTTGGGGGGTTGGTTGTGTGGGTGGTGGGATTTTACTGTTGGGGCGGTTGTTTGTATTTTTTTTTTACAGGTAAAAGAGCTGATTTCTATGGGGCAATGCCCCACAAAAGACCCTTTAAAGGGCTATTGGTAGTTTAGTTTAGGCTAGGGTTTTTTTATTTTGGGTGGGCTTTTTTATTTTGATAGGGTTATTAGATTAGGTGTAATTAGTTTAAAGATCTTGTAATTTTGTTTATTATTTTCTGTAATTTAGTGGTTTTTTTTTGTAATTTAGCTAATTGTTTTGAATTTAGTTAATTGTATTTAATTTATGGAATTTATTTAATTGTAGGATTAGGTTAGGTGTTAGTGAAAGACAGGTTAGGTTTTATTTTACAGGTCAATTTGTATTTATTTTAGCTAGGTAGTTATTAAATAGTTAATAACTATTTAGTAACTTTTCTACCTAGTTAAAATAAATACAAACTTGCCTGTAAAATAAAAATAAACCCTAAGCTAGCTACAATGTAAGTATTAGTTATATTGTAGCTAGCTTAGGGTTTATTTTACAGGTAAGTATTTAGTTTTAAATAGGAATTATTTAGTTAATGATAGTAAGTTTTATTTAGATTTATTTTAATTATATTTAAGTTAGGGGGTGTTAGGGTTAGACTTGGATTTAGGGGTTAATAAATGTAATAAAGTGGCAGCGACGTTGGGGGCGGTAGATTAGGGGTTAGTAAATGTAGCTAGGTGACGGCGAAGTTAGGGACAGCAGATTAGGGGTTAATAATATTTAACTAATGTTTGCGAGGCGGGAGCCCGGCGGTTTAGGGGTTAATATTTTTATTCTAGTGGCGGAGTATCAGATTAGGGGTTAATAATTTAATTGTAGTGTTTGCGATGCGGGAGGGCCTCGGTTTAGGGGTTAATAGGTAGTTTATGGGTGTTAGTGTACTTTTTAGCACTTTAGTTATGAGTTGTACACTACAACGCTGTAGCATAAAACTCATAACTACTGATTTTAAAATGCGGTACAAATCTTGACGGGATAGGCTGTACCGCTCACTTTTTGGCCTCCCAGGACAAGCTCGTAATACCGACGCTATGGAAGTCCTATAGAAAAAAAGACTATATGCAATTTGCGTAAGTTGATTTGCGGTAAGGCCAAAAAGTGTGCAAGACTCGTAATACCAGCGGTAGTAAAAAAGCAGCGTTATGCGGCTTAATGCTGCTTTTTTACTCATTATGCAAGACTCGTAATCTAGCCGTATATTTTTGGGGTTTTATATACCTTTTAAATGTCCATGCCCTACAGTTTTTAGAGCAGGGTTGAGAAGTTTGTGAATAATTATGATATATGCATGTGTGTATGTAGAAGGATCACACAAAACATTTGCAGCCAGAGTTACAACCTTAGGAGTTGTGACTCCCTTTGTATTTACCTAGCCCTGTTTTAGATGACAACATTTTTTTATTTTTCTGTTATACATTTTTAAATAGACTTTTTATTATATAATTTTATGTTTATTACAATTTCATCCAAAGTTTTACATCCAAATGAAATTTAGCATTTGTTTCCTTACTTTTTGCGTGGAAGCTAAATTTTCTAGTCCTGTCCTTTGCTCAATTTTTTTTTTATTTATTTATAATTGTTTTGTTTACACTGTATATGCTACTTGGAACCAATGTGTAACCTGTCTGTTCAGCCTAAAGTTAACACATTACCTTCTTGTCTCTGAAGAGTATACATTTACATTTTGCTAAAATATCCCTAGTTCTAGCAAAGATCTAATTTATTAGCAAGATGCACGTTTACATGTTCTTTTTATGGAAAGTAAGCCAACACCTGTAAAACATACCTGAGAAAGGAATCCAGGATCATGTATTAGCAAACCCTTACGTATATACACGTCCCTTATTGATAAGACCTACTGTAGGTTTTGGGAACAGGTTTGTCAAAATGGAAATAGGCACCGGTGCCACAAGAAGAATCCGTAGACAGGGACAAAGTAGATCCAAAGGGGCAGTTGTGAAGTCAGTCCACCAAAGGTGTCATTCCAAAAGAGTTATCACAAAAGATGTCCAGAGTCCAGGCCAAAAGGTTAAAACCAGTAAAGGGACATTCCCAGCAGCAACTCCAATGGGGTCGTTCAAATAAGCAGAAACAGTTAGAACAGCCAGGGGTCACAAATCCATCAGAACAGATAAAGCACAACACAGGTAATAGGTTTGTAGGTAATACCAGAAAGACTATGTGCATATATACACTGTATTTTACATATGACAGAGGACCGATGGGAGCTTGCTCTATGTGAGTAGAATGGGTCTGATAAATCTGTATAAGAGGCCTATTCTAAAAGGACTAGATTTGTTTTGAGAGCTTGAGGTCTGGGGTGTATGAGCAGATGATGAATTTACAGTGAAGGAAGTCAGCATGAGATTTTCTACAGTGGATGGTTTATATTGCAGTTAGCATGTCTGTTTTGTGTGTCATGTCTGTCTTTTAGAATACGTGTATGCAAGGTGCTGTCTTATGTGCTTCTGCTTAGTGATGTGTGTGTATAGTGTTGGAGATACCAAATATGTATATGTATTCTTAATCCCATTACTAGCACAACCTACAAACGTGCAGTGTTATAGACCTGCTCAAGCTTGTTTTTATGATGGAAAGTGACATCCTTTACAGAGCTAAAGTATGCCTCTGATCCACTTTAGTGCCATAAAAGTATACACTTTCTGCAAGTGCACACCTTAAGCAATATAAAATTACAAAAAAGTGTGCATAAGAGTGGGACAGTAGCTCAGTTTATGGATATAAAGATAGGAAAGCGCCTGGTGCTTGTGTGTGAGTAGGCGAGTATTTGGAGATAAGTGTGTAAGGATGGGAGAACAACTGGTTAGTTGCAGAGAAGAGTGATCAGTTTAAAAGTGATGCGTGTAAATATGCTTAGTCTAGAAACTTGCTATATTAACATGATTGGCACTCTAGGGGGCCGAATTATCAAGCTCTGAAGGCTCGCAGGAAACAGAAGTTGGTTAAAAAGCAGTGGTCTAAAGACTGCTGCTCCATAACTTGTCCGTCTGTTTTGAGGCGGCGGACAGAAATCGACCTGATCGAATACGATTGGCCGCAAATCTGCAGGGGGGTGGTATTGCACAAGCAGTTCTGGTGAACTGCTTGTGCAATGATAAATGCATTTATCGATATGCAGCGGACATGATACACTACATCGTATCATGTCCGATCGCAGTTTGATAAATATGCCGCTAGATGCTTACCTTTTTGTATCAAATAGCCCTGCAGGTAGACTTTTTTTTTTACAAAGTATTGCAACGTAAACATTAGTGACGCATCATCATTATACATATCCCAGAATTAGACATTGGGTACATTTATCTGTTCTCATTAAATATATTAAAAAGAAACAAACAATAATGAAACAGAGGAAATACATACAACAGACACACACACACCACACACACATAGAGCTTTAATAGGTACTGGAAAATAACTTCTTACATTTCAGCATATGTTGAGAGAAGTAATATTCATTGTGCCACATTTTTTGCACTTGAATTAATTTCACACATAGTTTATCTGGCTCATTTCACTGTGGCACCCTTGTTTAAAGTACACGTTTTACCTAGCACCATCATTACTTGAATATGTCTCTTTTTCATGGTGATGCATTTTATCTCTAACTTTCCCTGTGGCACACTTTATATCCACATTTCTCAATGTTAACTCCTCACGCGTGTATATAGCAGTCCAGATCAGTGAAAATAAGGCAAACTATATACCCATTGACAATTCTCCAAGTATCCCCAAGGGTACACTTACCACAGGTTTAGAGACTAAAAATATAGTAAATATAACATATTCTCTGTTTAGGAATAAAGATGGAGTAGTGTTTAATCAGGCTAGATCACTGGTTTTCAAACCTATCCTCAGGCCTCCCCCACAGGCCAGATTTTCAGGATTACCTTGGATGAGAGCAGGTAAAATAACCATGTTTACTAATCCGCTGATTATTTCACCTGTGCTCCAGTTCAGATATCCTCAAAATCTGTCCCGTTAGGGAGACCTGACATAATATTTGAAAACCAGTGGGATAGATGTACCTAATACAAGCTTTGCTTTGTTTCAGTATTCTAATAGCTGGGCTTTATTTTATGAGAATGTTTTAATTTAACGTTATACATAGAATTTTTTTAGGACAAGGTTTTCATTCTCTTAGGACTTTTGTCTTTTAATTTATCTGTGGATAGACTCCATGAAAATGACCTATGCAGAATGCACTGGGAGGTTTGTTTACGTGACAGCTAGTATTGTTTCATCTCTTGATTCCTAATTGTCTTTATTTTTTCCCGTTTCAATTCACCCACATGACCTTTTATCTTTTATATTTATTTTCCTCGCTTAGAAAGGAAAAACAAAATCCACTTCACCATCTTCTGTCTTCATGTTGTTAATATCTGAATATGGAGTCAGTATTGCTTTACCACATTCCTTGTTATGCTGTAAAATATTTATTTAACTGTAATATTGCTTATTTTAGATAGTTGAAATGGATAAAAATGCTCAGATTTATTAAGCAGCAAATTGAAGTTGGACTTTATTTTAAAATAAAATTATGTAGTATAACTACGTTTTTTTTTTTGTTTTGTTTTTTTTGTTAAACCACCTCCATAACAAAGGATATAAGAGCTACAGAAAGGTAGCAATGTGCCAGGCTGTGAGGAAAAGGGGTATAGATAAGGTGAAGATTTAATTTTTCTCTCTCTCTCAATTTCATTGTCGATTTATAAGCTCTCTGGGAGTCAGGTCCCTGTAATCCTTATATATCCCAGTCTGCCTTCCCTGTCTTGTCTTTTATTGTACCCACCTGTATAGCTTTGCAGATTCTGTTGGCGTATTAGAAATCTAGATGATGATAATAATTTTATATTTTAGTAGTTTTTAGTGAGCATGAATAGGGAACATACAATAATGCCCTCCTGCACCTACCTATTCCCTTATTTTTAAACTCTCTACCCAAACACTATGCTGCTCCACGGGTGTGAGACTGGTTTCTCCTCATGTAAGCTTATCCCTCTTACACTTATGCTGCCTTCATACTTAGACCCTGCAAAGTCTAGTAAGCAAATGGCCATTGCTTGGTCTCGAAAAGCCCATGTGCCAGGGAGCAAATGATGGCTTTAAAAATTAGCCACTGGGTTTTAAAGGGACATGAAACCCAAAATGTTTTTTTCATGATTTAGATAGAGCATACAATTTCCTTCTTAATATAAGGAGAGTCCACGGCATCATTCCTTACTGTTGGGAAATACTGAACCTGGCCACCAGGAGGAGGCAAAGACACACCAGTTAAAGGCTTAAATGCCTCTCCCACTTTCTCCATCCCCTAGTCATTCTTTGCCTTTCATCACAGGAGGATGGCAGAGAAATGTCAGAAGATTCGGAGTAGTTCCTTAGGAAGTGTATCTGCCTTTCGATATGGGACTGGAGTTTTAAGTAGTCTTGTCAGCCTCTCAGTAAGAGCATTGATGAAAGTTAGTCTGGAGGTGCAGGGAGAGTCTTTCTGCGAACCCATCGAGACTACCTGCTAAACAGCTCCTAAGCAATCAGTGTTGAAGAGTTTTATTGCCTGCTTGTTTTCTCACTCAAGCCCATGTCAGGAGCAATGCTACAAGACTGTCACACTTGAGAGGCTGTGTTTATGTTCCACAGCATGGATTCTGGCAAGATCGTTTACATTGTTTTTTACATATGTTGAAAACGCTAGAAGACAGGGTCTCACAGTGTGGCTCCTTTTATCTTTATAGAATTATGGGTTAATATCTCCTGAGGGGATTATTGAACAGTGGGGATTAATCAATTGTGATGCTTTGATTTTATGCTGCTTTATGTGTGAGATTTATTGGGCTCATAGACTGTTTATGTGGCTGGAACACACAGGTTTTTACTTCATTTTGAACGCAGTGCAGCTTGTAGCTTGGCCCGCTTTTTCTCATAGCAGGGGTGGACCTGCCTTGCGCACTATGTGACCGGGAGTGGTCTCACTTTCATTTCCTCTTTCCTGACCGAGCTGGCTGTCAGGGAAGACACTTTTTCTCTGTATTGTCTGGGTCTAGGAGGTGGTGAGTGCCCCAGCCATTGGGAGTATAAAAGTGGCATTTTTTGAGAAATAAAAAAAGATTGTTTTATTTTCTGTGTCCTCCTGTCATTAGCTTAAGCTATGGAGGATTCGGAGATACTAGAGGGTACTCCCTCTATTCCAAATAGTAATACCTGTTTATATTGTGAGGAGGCCTTTGTATGCCCGCCCTCTCAACTATGTTCTACATGCTTTGAACATGTTATCAGGTCTAAGAAGGTTAACCCCTTTAGTACCACTGAGCCGTCCACCTCTGAAGACTCGCCGTCCCATCAGTCGACTCGCCGTACCATCAGTCGACTCTTGTCCCATCAGTCATATCATTCCACACACGCAACTTCCCGTAGCACGCCTGATCCTCCATCTGAAGGGAGCCTTTTACCATCAGATTTTACCATGCAGTTAAAGACTTGTTGTCTGAGGCCCTCAGTGCTTTATCTCGCCCCGCTAAACGCAAGTGAAAGGTTAAACATAGTTCTCCTGTCCAGGGGCCATCATGTGATTAATTGGATTCATCTGTTCTGACTCAGTAATCTGAGGATGAGTCACGCTCTGAGGCTTAAAAGGGTTACCTTTCTGGGTCGGAGTCTGCTGCCTCTAAGCCTCCTGCTGCAGAGGAACTAGTCTTTAGATTTAAGATTGAACACTTATGTTTTTTTCTTAAAAAAGGTCCTATCTATATTAGAGGGTCCAGAGGCCAAGCTGCCTGATAAAACATTTGATTCCTAAATTAGACAGAGTGTACGAGGACAGGGTAGTGCGGTTAACTTTTCCACTACCTGTAAAGATGGTGAACATTATTAAAAACGAATGGGACAGAATTGGATCTTCCTTTTCCCCTTCGTCTTCCTTTAAGAAATTATTCCCGGTCCCGAATTCTCAATTGGAATTGTGGGGTTCCGTCCCTAAAGTGGATGGTGCTATCTCCACGCTTGCCAAACTTACTACTATCCTGTTTGATGATAGCTTGTGGTTCAGAGAGCCGATGGATAAGATCATGAAAACATTTCTAAGAAAGATATTCCAACATACGGGATACTTGTTTCAACCGGCATCTGCTGTTGCCTCGGTTGCTGGAGCAGCTACCTACTGGTATGACTCTTTATCAGAATTGATCAAGGTGGAGGGTCCCCTCGACATTATCCAGGACAGAATTAAAGTATTGAGTTACAGGGGGCAAGGGTGCCTTCCTACCACAGGATAAAAAGAACAAGTCTAAGGGACAAAGTTCTAATTTTCATTCCTTTCGTTCTGATAAATCCCAATGACAGCAGCCCTCCGCTAAGCCTAAGCAAACCAAGAGTACTTGGAAGCCGGCTCAGTCCTGGAATAAATCCAAGCAGAGCAAGAAGCCGGCCAGATGAAATCGGCATGAGGGGGAGGCCCCTGATCCGGCGCTGGGTCATGTAGGGGGCAGACTATCGCTCTTTTCAGATGCTTGGTTCAGGGATGTGCAGGATCCATGGGTCCTGGAGGTCATAGATCAGGGATACAAGATAGGTTTCAAGTCTCATCCACCGAAGGGCAGATTTCTTCTCTTAAGCCTGTCTTCCAGACCAGAAAAGAGGGAAGCCTTTCTGGGGTGCGTGCAGGATCTGTCCTCCTTAGGGGTCATTGTCCCGGTACCTATTTCAGATAGAGGTTTGGGATACTATTCAAACCTTTTCATGGTCCCAAAGAAGGAGGGAACATTTTGCCCGATCCTGGACCTAAAGTGCTTAAACAAATTTCTAAATGTCCCCTTGTTCAAGATGGAGACGATAAGGTCCTTAGTTCAGGAAGGACAGTTCATGACCACTATAGATCTGAAGGATGCTTACCTTCACGTTCCAATCCACAGGGATCACTTTCAGTTCCTGAGGTTTGCATTCCTGGACCAGCACTTCCAGGTCACTGCACTTCCGTTTGGTCTAGCTACTGCTCCATGAATTTTTATGAAGGTTCTAGGGGCTCTTCTAGTTGTTGCCAGAATGCAGGGTATAGCAGTAGCTCCCTACTTGGACAATGTTCTGGTACAAGCACCATCTTTTTGTCTGGCGCAGGACCATTCGGAATCTCTTCTCTCTCTTCTTCGATCTCATGGATGGAAGATAAACATAGAAAAGAGTTTTTTATTCCGAGCACCAGGGTAGAATTCCTGGGTAATATAATAGACTCCATATCCATGAGGATATTTCTAACAGACCAGAGACGTTGCAAGCTTGCTTCGGCATGTTTTACCCTCCGGTCCCCCTTAAGGCCCTCTGTGGCTCAGTGTATGGAGGTAATTGATCTCATGGTGTCCAGCATGGACATCATTCCCTTTGACAGGTTCCATCTCAGACCGCTGCAACTGTGCATGCTGAAACAGTGGAATGGGGATCATTCGGATCTGTCTCAACAGATCTCCCTGGGCAACCGGTTGAGAGAATCGCACTCTTGGTGGCTCTGTCCAGATCATCTGTCCCAAGGGACATCTTTCTTAAGACCATCCTGGTAGATTGTGACTATGGAAGCAAGTCTATCAGGATGGAGAGCTGTTTGGGGTGCCAAGAAGGCACAGGGCCTGTGGTCTCAGGAGGAACGCTAACCTTCCGATCAACATTCTGGAACTTTGAGCAATCTTCAATGCTCTGAAGGCTTGGCCCCTTCTGGGTTTGTCCCGGTTTATCAGATTCCAATCAGACAATATAACCTCGGTGGCTTACATCAACCATCAGGGGGGAACGAGAAGCTCCCTAACAAATTCACTGTCAGCGATCTACATTCCGGGTGTGGACAACTGGGAAGCGGAGTTTCTCAGCAGACAATCCTTTCACCCTGGGGAATGGTCTCTCCATCCCAAAGTGTTTGCGGAAATATGCATCAAGTGGGGGACACCGGAGATAGATCTCATGGCGTCTCGTCTCAATACCAAGCTACCCAGATATGGGTCGAGGTCCAGGGATCCTCAGGCAGAGCTAATAGATGCATTAGCAGTGCCTTGGAGGTTCAGTCTAATTAACCTTTTCCCGCCGTTAACCAATTTTTTCCTTGTGTAGTAGCCAGTATCAAGCAGGAGTAGGCATCAGTGATACTGATTGCTTCATGGTGGCTGCAAAGGATGTGGTTCACGGACCTGGTCAGGATGTCATCTTTTTCTCTGTGGAAGTTATCTTGTCGCAGGGATCTGTTGGAACAAGGTCCTTTTTGTTCATCAAAATCTAGATTCTCTGAGGCTGACTGCGTGGAGATTGAACACTTAGTCCTAGCCAAGAGAGGTTTTTCTGAGAGAGTGATTGATACTCTCATTCAAGCTTGTAAAACAGTTACTCATCGCATCTTTCATAAGGTGGGGAGAGCCTACTTATTCTTGTGTGAAGAGCGTGGATTTATAAAGTTAAAGGATTTATAAAGTTAAAGGGACACTGAACCCAAAAATTTTGTTTTGTAATTCAGAAAGAGCATGCAATTTTAAGCAACTTTCTAATTTACTCCTATTATCAAATTTTCTTTGTTCTCTTGCTATCTTTATTTGAAAAAGAAGGCATCTATGGGTTTTTGGGGTTCAGTACTCTGGACAGCAATTTATTATTGGTAGATTAATTTATCCACCAATCAGCAAGGACAACCCAGGTTGTTCACCAAAAATGGGCTGGCATCTAAACTTACATTCTTGCATTTTAAATAAAGATACCAAGAGAATGAAGAAAATTTGATAATAGGAGTAAATTAGAAAGTTGCTTAAAATTTTATGCTCAATCTGAATCATGAAAGAATTTTTTTGGGTACAGTGTCCCTTTAAGGTTGCCAGGATCCTATCGTTTCTCCAGGATGGACTGGAGAAGGGCCTTTCTGCCAGTTCCCTGAGGGGACAGATTTCGGCCCTATCTGTTTTACTGTACAAGAGGCTCTCCGAGCTTCCTGATGTACAGTCCTTTGTTAAGGCTCTGATTAGGATCATACCTGTGTTTAGATCTAAGGCTCCTCCTTGGAGTCTAAATCTTGTTCTTAAGGTGTTGCAACGGGCTCCGTTTGAGCCTATGCATGAGACTGACATTAAATTGTTGTCCTGGAAGGTTCTTATTCTACTGGCTATTGCTTTTGTGTGCAGAGTATCTGAGATTGCCGCCTTGCAATGTGAGCCTCCTTATCTGGTGTTACGCTCTGATAAGGCTGTCATATGTACTAAGTTAGGTTTTCTTCCTAAGGTCGTGTCAGACCGCAACATCAATCAAGAGATTGTGGTTCCTTCCTTGTGTCCAAATCCTTCCTCTACGAAGGAACATTTGCTTCATAATCTGGACATGGTTCGCGCCTTAAAGTTCTACCTTCAGGCTACTAAGGATTTTAGACAGACTTCGTCCTTGTTTGTTGTCTATTCCGGGAAGCGTAAGGGACAGAAGGTCTCTTTGACTTCCTTATCTTTTTGGTTAAGGAGTGTTATCCGCCTTGCTTATGAGACAGTGGGACATAAACCTCCTCAGAGGATTATGGCTCATTCTACTAGAGCAGTGGCTTCCTCTTGGGTCCTTAAGAACGAGGCCTCTATGGATCAGATTTGTAAGGCGGCTACCTGGTCCTCCTTACATACTTTTTCTAAATTTTACAAGTTTGATGTTTTTGCTTCCGCTGAAGCAGCCTTCGGAAGAAAGGTTTTGCAGGCTGTGGTGCCCTCAGATTAGGGTCCACCTCTCTTTTTGTCCCTCCCGTTATCATTCAATGTCCTCTAGAGCTTGGGTATAAGTTTCCCAATAGTAAGAAATTATGCCGTGGACTCTCCTATTAAGAAGGAAAACCTGGGGGATGGGGGAGAGGTAAAAAAGCCTTTGGCTAGGGTGTACTTGCCTCCTCTTGGTGGCCATGTTCAGTATTTCCCAACAGAAGGGAATGATGCCGTGGACTCTCCTTATACAGAAGGAAATTAAATTATCTGGTAAGCATAATTTAGGTTTTTAACAATTTTCCAATTTACTTCAATTTTGTTTCATTCTCTTTGTATCCTTTATTGAAGGAAGCAGGGATGCACTACTGGGAACTAGATGAACACATCTGTAAGCCAGTGACAGCAGGCATGTATGTGCAGCCACCAATCAGCAGCTATCTCCCAGCTCCTGAGCTTACTTAGGTTTGCTTTCCAACAAAGGATACAATAAGAACAAAGCAAATGAGATAATAGAAGAAATTGGAAGGTTGTTTAAAATGATATGATCTATCGAAACATGAAGACATTTTTTGCGTTTTATATCCTTTTTAAATGTTGGTTCCCACATACAATGTATATCAGAGGAAGGGCTACTGAAGATGTCACAGTTGTGCTTTGAATTGAATTTGGTGGTAATTGTAATTCCCACGTGTGTGCGCAAACTACAGTTGTAGTTCAAAGTTGACAAAACTGTGCTGCTCAATGCACCAATAATCTCCCCTTGACTGTCCATGCTTTGCTTCAGGGAGCTGATGTGGGTTTTGCAGGCCTTGACTCCGCTGTTCATGGCAAGGTGCTGGAGAGGACAATTAGTCCATTGTTCCATCTAAGAGGATGAGGCCATAACGCCATATGTGGCAGGTATGTGGTTACAAAAACAAAAGAAAAAAATTTGATTTTGGTAAGCAAGGCAAATTAACAGTGTTTCACAAATCTGTTTTAAAATTTATGAGTCAGTAAGGGTATTTAGCAGAGAGACATACATTTAGAAGCCAGGTAGTGGTATTTGATTATAGTTATATGGAGAATAAACTAAAAAAGTTAGGAGCCAGGAGTAAAAACCTAGGAGCTAGTGGCTCCCAGGCTCCTGGGTTTGTCAAGCCCGTTACAAGAAGGGGACAGTAAAAGGACTGTCAATTGGTAGCTGTCATTAGGGAAGAGATTTTTTCTGTTCTTCTAAGTAAAGGTTTAAATGCTGCTGTCAGTGTGGAAGCACAACATATACATTTATAATATGTATGTGCATGAATATTGTATATAAAAAATATTTAGATATCAAAAAACGTCTTATCCTGGGTGATGCATATCACTCCCATTAAAGAAGCATTCAAGTTATTGTTTTTTCTCTGTTTCTAAAAGAAAAAAAAACCTTGTTCCTGTGCTTTAAGAAAAAAGAAAACACTTTTTCTTGTTTGTGGGATATTTCTCAATCCACAAAATCAAATGTGAAAGTTATTACAAAGCCACTTTTTTTGCAGAAAATATTTTGTAAATGTTTTCAATAGTGCTTTTTAATATGGTTTTTTTTAATGGCCATTTAAATTATCTTGTGCGATTGCTTGTCTTATATCCCCTATTAATATTATTTGCTCCAGTTCATAACCCAATTTGTTCCTCACTTGTTGCATGACACACATGACCTTTAGATTGCAAACATTTTTGAGAATGTTCCTTGTAGCTAATGTCATTTCTGTATGATGATATATGTTGTCAACAGTGCAACATTTTAATTGTTCAGGGTTGGGTAAACTGTTAACCCTTACTAAATAAAAGGTAATAATAAAATTATATATTGTGTACAAATGTGAGCTTTAGAGGTCAAGTCTGCAAGAGGATATAGTGCTGTTTTTTTTGTCACAATAGTTGAGAGAGAAGGTAATTGCAGAAAAGATTGATTACTTGTGAGAGGGTTCCTATAGGAAATGACCTTAAGGTAGGATGTTAAGTACAGGAAGCTTGCAGGGGTTATGGTATGTTAAGCTGACCAGAAGTCCCCCAATTTGAATTGACCCTCCCTGAACTGACATTACAGTTCCTGAAAATGGCCTAAGTCTGAATTCTAAAGACTAAAATGTTACATAATATGCTACCTATATCCGCATACTAAAGAGTGACAAGGATGCACATCAATTAAGAAAAATATCAGATTTATTAGAAAAAGGAAATCTGCCAACCACTTACAAAAGTAATTAAAACCTTTTGCTCACAATGTATTTTATTATTGCGACCATCAATTATAAACCTAAAAATCAAACACTGTGTTAAACTGGGCTGTAAAGGAAAACACATATAAAAAGTCCAGCAAAAAGGATAATGTCCGAACTAACCCTCCGGGCTTTCAAGTGTCCAACAACACTTACCGGACCGGAATCCAGATATTACAAAGTTCCTGACACACATTATCCAACAACGCTGAGAGTTTTCTGAGCACTCAAAATGTATTAAAACATGCCCTGGTATGTTGTTGTTATCCACGTACTTGATCTCTATGCCCAGAGTGGGAAAACTTAATCCATGCTGCAACATGGTCAATCCTTCCCAGCACCTGTACATCCACTTCATAATATTGGCACTGGTATTCAAGGCACCGACTGTATCTGCAAAACCAACCGAAATCAGCACGGGGGGGGGGGGGTTGGGGAGAGGGGAGAAACTAACTGCTATTTCCTTGCTTCTAAAGGAAGTGCTTTAAGATAGCACATACAGTGGTCCCATTAACAGATGGCTATTAGGGAAGATATTTCTATTATTAGAAAGAAAACAAGATGAGGGGGGAGATGGACCCTCTTTCAACAAATCGACAGGAGGTCGGTACAAGAACATTTCCGGCACAAGAATGATGACACAAAATCAGAGGTAACATCTATCTTATGTGAAAAAGGATGAACAGGAGGAAGATATTGCCAAGAGAGAGCATCCAACAACAAATTATAATTATTATTGGGATAACAAGTGTAGTGATGACAACCTAATCAGAAATGACAACCTAATTGAGAAAGTTCTTAAGAGCATTAATGAATAGGAAACACTTTGTAATAAACCCTTTGGATTAGGTAGGAAATCTGGTCATAATGGACCAAGAGATGGTATGTTAATGAGGTGAAAAAACAATATAAGCCATTAAATCAAGTAACATTTGAGAAGTCAGGGAATTAATTCATCTTTATGTTAAATGGTCCACTTCAAAATGGCTTGATTACCAAGAAGGAATATGATTCTCATCCTTTTCTAGTAATTCCTACAATCTACTGCATACCAAAATTACATAAAAGTATGACAAAGCCCCTGGGAGGTCCTTTCATCTCTGGCAATACTGACATACTGAAGGTATAATTATGCATTTTAACTTTTTCTTGCATCTTTTCTTGACAACCTTGTCCTATGTCCAGGACACTGACGTATTAAGGAAAATAGATAAGATGGCAGTCACTCCTGACACTTTTCTAGTGGCCTTAGATGTTGAGTCTTTGTACTCATCAATCCTGCATTATGTGCAAATTAGGGCATCTAAATATTTTTTGGAACTGAGAAGACGTGACTATCAAGGCAATACAGCATTGTTTGTTGAATTTGTTTTGAATAACAACATTTTCATGTTTGATGGGAATTACTACAAAGAAATTTGAGGGATGAACATGAGTGCCACGCCCACATATGACCCCACCTATGCCTGTTTACACCTTTTTTAATACTCTGGAAAATTGGGTGAAGGCCCTATGGATTAGGTATGTGGATGACATTTTTGTTCTGTGGGAAGGTGATTTCGATTCATTATCACAGTTTTTTAAAATTTTGAATTAGGGTTATACCGATACTAGTATCGGTATCGGTACCGATACCAAGTATTTGCATGAGTACTTGTACTCGTGCAAATGTACCGATACTTAAACCGATACCTCCACTTCCTACCCATATGCTATCTTGTGGCGTTTTTTTCAAACTGCATGTTCCCATTTTATTTTAAACTGGAGTGGAGACTAAACTAAAAATTGTTTACTACTGTTCTGCCAATACAAATTGTTGTTATATGTATTATTGTAGGAGAGATCACTGTACCTCGTTCAGGCAAACCCCTGAAGTACTGGGCAGTTAATAAACAGATTTCCAGCTCTGGCTAAAATGGCCCAAAAATATCTTTCTGCTCCATGCAGTAGTGTGGAAAGTGAAAGGCTGTTCAACTTAGAGTCGAACCTCCATACAAATGTCAGATTGATGTTATATAACAGCCCTACAACCCAATTGCATCACCCTTTTAAATTTAATATTTTATTGTAATATTTTTTATTTATAAACGTGTTCAGTGAACTTTGTGACAAATAAAACTGTTTTATTATTTCCTAATGTCTTTTGAATTACAGTCCTCTATAATTATAAAGAAGGAATCTTAAATAATTATTATTATTACTGTATTGTGCTTGGTAAAATGTCACATGACATTTAAAAAAAAAAAAGTATCGGTAATTGGTATCGGCGAGTATTTGAAAACAAGTATCGGTACTTGTACTCGGTCATTAAAAAATGGTATCGGTGCCACCCTATTTTGAATAAAAATAAGTATAATCTATATTAATGGAAGTTACTTTTTAGATTTAATATTCACTCTGGGAACACAGAACTTTAGTATTTTGTGCACCTTATTAGAACTGGTTGTGCCCCCTATTGGCTGTAAGGAGTAGATCCTTGGTGTGCACTTTTTAGATTTGAAAATTATTATGGTAAACAGTCTCTTACAGAAAGAGGTTTATTGGAAAAAGACAGCAACTAAAAGTCTCTTTCATGCAAGAAGGGTATCCATTTTAAGAGATAAGCTGGTCCATAGCTTGTTTGTAAGGGAGAGACCCCCAGGTACATGGTTATATGCATTGTGTGTATTGTGGTTTCATTAAAAAAATAGACTAGATTTGGCACACAACCCAGAGAGTGGTTTCAATTTAGATAAAGAATCACATGTACATCCTGTGTTATTTAGCTTCTTCGCTGTTCTTGCCATAGGTACTATGTGGGCAAAACCAAGAGAGAACTGAAAGACAGACCATAATGATATTAGGAACAAAAATCAGGACAGCTCTGTGACATTTTCATGATTTACACAGCTCTGACTTTTCCTCCCCTTAAAGTAATGGGTATTGAATATAACCAAACCGTAGAGAGGGACATGTGGATAAGTTACTATTGCAGCATGAATCTAGGGGAATCTTTAAGTTGAACACTTTAAGCTCTGTTTGGCATGAATGAGAAAATAGAATATTCTTTTTCTCTAATGCTTGTAGATTGAATAAGGGAAATGACAGAGGTCTGTGTTTAGTGGCCCATGGGTGTGTTTCAATAGAAATTAAACATTTGCATCTTCCCTTATAGCCATGTGTTAATTATCATGTAGTTAATGTGATGTTACATACTTTTGGTTTTATTTATGGCTCTATAACAAATTGTGAATCTTTGTGCACATTTGTATATTTACCTATGTAACCTTTAAGTAGATACCCCTTTAAGGGAATGGGTGTTTCTGGCTAGTCCGTAGATAATTTCAGAATGCAAGAGTGCACCACGTTCATCTGATGAAGCCCCATGTCCAGCCCTCTAGGGGGAGGGGCAAAACTCTGGTGACGCTACCATTTTAAGCTCCGGTGTATAATGGGACCACTGCAAGTGGTTTCTTAAAGCACTTCCTTCAAAGCAACAAAAGAGCCGTGATATTCCCCCCCCGCCCCTTTGATTCCTGACAGTTTTGCAGATACGGTCGGTGCCTTGGATATCAGTCCCAACGTTAGCAAGTGGATGTACAAGTACTGGGAGGGAGTGGCCACCTGTGTTGCAAGCATAAAATAAGTTTTACCACTGTGAACATGGAGATCAATTTCGTGAAGCTGCTGGGATAACAACATAACAGTACATGTTTTAATACATTGTGAGTGCCCAGAAAACTTTCTCAGCGTTGTTAGATAATGTGTGTCAGGAACTTTGTAATATCTGGTTTCCGGTTGTTGAACACTTGAGAGCCCGGAGTATTAGTACAAACATTTTCTTTTTTGCTGGACACCAATCAGCAAGCGCTACCCAGTTTCTGAACCAAAAATGTGCCAGCTTCTAAGCTTACATTCCAGCTTTTTAAAATAAAGATACCAAGAGAAAGACGAAAATGTTATAATAGGAGTAAGTTAGAAAGTTTCTTAAAATTGCATGCTCTATCTGAATCATGAAAGTTTAATTTTAACTATACTTTCTCCAACATAGGTGTGTCCGGTCCACGGCGTCATCCTTACTTGTGGGATATTCTCTTCCCCAACAGGAAATGGCAAAGAGCCCAGCAAAGCTGGTCACATGATCCCTCCTAGGCTCCGCCTTCCCCAGTCATTCTCTTTGCCGTTGTACAGGCAACATCTCCACGGAGATGGCTTAGAGTTTTTTTTGGTGTTTAACTGTAGTTTTTATTATTCAATCAAGAGTTTGTTATTTTAAAATAGTGCTGGTATGTACTATTTACTCTGAAACAGAAAAGAGATGAAGATTTCTGTTTGTAAGAGGAAAATGATTTTAGCAACCGTTACTAAAATCGATGGCTGTTTCCACACAGGACTGTTGAGAGGAATTAACTTCAGTTGGGGGAAACAGAGAGCAGACTTTTGCTGCTTGAGGTATGACACATTTCTAACAAGACGATGTAATGCTGGAAGCTGTCATTTTCCCTATGGGATCCGGTAAGCCATTTTTATTACATAAAGAAAAAAAGGGCTTTACAAGGGCTTTTAAGACTGTAGACATTTTTCTGGGCTAAAACGATTCATATATAAGCATATTTTATACCCCATAGCTTTGAGGAATTATTTTAATCTTGGGAACTATGTAAAATAACCGGCAGGCACTGTATTGGTCACCTTATTCTCTAGGGGCTTTCCCTAATCATAGGCAGAGTCTCATTTTCGCGCCTCTATTGCGCACTTGTTTTTGGGAAGCATGACATGCAGATGCATGTGTGAGGAGCTCTGATACATAGAAAAGACTTTCTGAAGGCGTCATTTGGTATCGTATTCCCCTTTGGGCTTGGTTGGGTCTCAGCAAAGCAGATACCAGGGACTGTAAAGGGGTTAATTATAAAAACGGCTCCGGTTCCGTTATTTTAAGGGTTAAAATTTGGTGTGCAATACTCTTAAGGCTTTAAGACACTGTGGTGAAATTTTGGTGAATTTTGAACAATTCCTTCATACTTTTTCACATTTGCAGTAATAAAGTGTGTTCAGTTTAAAATTTAAAGTGTCAGTAACGGTTTTATTTTAAAACGTTTTTTTGTACTTTGTTATCAAGTTTATGCCTGTTTAACATGTCTGAACTACCAGATAGACTGTGTTCTGTATGTGGGGAAGCCAAGGTTCCTTCTCATTTAAATAGATGTGATTTATGTGACACAAAATTGAGAGAAAATGATGCCCAAGATGATTCCTCAAGTGAGGGGAGTAAGCATGGTACTGCATCATCCCCTCCTTCGTCTACTCCAGTCTTGCCCACACAGGAGGCCCCTAGTACATCTAGTGCGCCAATACTCCTTACTATGCAACAATTAACGGCTGTAATGGATAATTCTATCAAAAACATTTTAGCCAAAATGCCCACTTATCAGCGAAAGCGCGACTGCTCTGTTTTAGAGCATGAGGACGCTGATGATATTGGTTCTGAAGTGCCCCTACACCAGTCTGAGGGGGCCAGGGAGGTTTTGTCTGAGGGAGAAATTTCAGATTCAGGGAAAATTTCTCAACAAGCTGAACCTGATGTGATTACATTTAAATTTAAATTGGAACATCTCCGCGCTCTGCTTAAGGAGGTGTTATCTACTCTGGATGATTGTGAGAATTTGGTCATTCCAGAGAAACTATGTAAAATGGACAAGTTCCTAGAGGTCCCGGGGCCCCCCGAAGCTTTTCCTATACCCAAGCGGGTGGCGGACATTGTAAATAAAGAATGGGAAAGGCCCGGTATACCTTTCGTCCCTCCCCCCATATTTAAAAAATTGTTTCCTATGGTCGACCCCAGAAAGGACTTATGGCAGACAGTCCCCAAGGTCGAGGGGGCGGTTTCTACTCTAAACAAACGCACCACTATACCCATAGAAGATAGTTGTGCTTTCAAAGATCCTATGGATAAAAAAATTAGAAGGTTTGCTTAAAAAGATGTTTGTTCAGCAAGGTTACCTTCTACAACCAATTTCATGCATTGTTCCTGTCACTACAGCAGCGTGTTTCTGGTTCGATGAACTAGAAAAGGCGCTCAATAATAATTCTTCTTCTTATGAGGAGATTATGGACAGAATTCATGCTCTCAAATTGGCTAATTCTTTCACCCTAGACGCCACTTTGCAATTGGCTAGGTTAGCGGCGAAAAATTCTGGTTTTGCTATTGTGGCGCGCAGAGCGCTTTGGCTAAAATCTTGGTCAGCGGATGCGTCTTCCAAGAACAAATTGCTTAACATTCCTTTCAAGGGGAAAACGCTGTTTGGCCCTGACTTGAAAGAGATTATCTCTGATATCACTGGGGGCAAGGGCCACGCCCTTCCTCAGGATAGGTCTTTCAAGGCCAAAAATAAACCTAATTTTCGTCCCTTTCGCAGAAACGGACCAGCCCCAAGTGCTACGTCCTCTAAGCAAGAGGGTAATACTTCTCAAGCCAAACCAGCCTGGAGGCCAATGCAAGGCTGGAACAAAGGAAAGCAGGCCAAGAAACCTGCCACTGCTACCAAGACAGCATGAGATGTTGGCCCCCGATCCGGGACCGGATCTGGTGGGGGGCAGACTCTCTCTCTTCGCTCAGGCTTGGGCAAGAGATGTTCTGGATCCTTGGGCACTAGAAATAGTCTCCCAAGGTTATCTTCTGGAATTCAAGGGGATTCCCCCAAGGGGGAGGTTCCACAGGTCTCAATTGTCTTCAGACCACATAAAAAGACAGGCATTCTTACATTGTGTAGAAGACCTGTCAAAAATGGGAGTGATTCATCCTGTTCCATTAGGAGAACAAGGGATGGGGTTCTACTCCAATCTGTTCGTAGTTCCCAAAAAAGAGGGAACATTCAGACCAATCTTAGATCTCAAGATCCTAAACAAGTTTCTCAAGGTTCCATCGTTCAAGATGGAAACCATTCGAACAATTCTTCCTTCCATCCAGGAAGGTCAATTCATGACCACGGTGGATTTAAAGGATGCGTATCTACATATTCCTATCCACAAGGAACATCATCGGTTCCTAAGGTTCGCATTCCTGGACAAGCATTACCAGTTTGTGGCACTTCCGTTCGGATTAGCCACTGCTCCAAGAATTTTCACAAAGGTACTAGGGTCCCTTCTAGCGGTGCTAAGACCAAGGGGCATTGCAGTAGTACCTTACTTGGACGACATTCTGATTCAAGCGTCGTCCCTTCCACAAGCAAAGGCTCACACGGACATTGTCCTGGCCTTTCTCAGATCTCACGGGTGGAAAGTGAACGTAGAAAAAAGTTCTCTATCTCCGTCAACAAGGGTTCCCTTCTTGGGAACAATAATAGACTCCTTAGAAATGAGGATTTTTCTGACAGAGGCCAGAAAATCAAAACTTCTAAACTCTTGTCAAATACTTCATTCTGTTCCTCTTCCTTCCATAGCGCAGTGCATGGAAGTAATAGGTTTGATGGTAGCGGCAATGGACATAGTTCCTTTTGCGCGAATTCATCTAAGACCATTACAACTGTGCATGCTCAGTCAGTGGAATGGGGACTATACAGACTTGTCTCCGACGATACAAGTAGATCAGAGGACCAGAGATTCACTCCGTTGGTGGCTGTCCCTGGACAACCTGTCACAGGGGATGAGCTTCCGCAGACCAGAGTGGGTCATTGTCACGACCGACGCCAGTCTGGTGGGCTGGGGTGCGGTCTGGGGACCCCTGAAAGCTCAGGGTCTTTGGTCTCGGGAAGAATCTCTTCTCCCGATAAATATTCTGGAACTGAGAGCGATATTCAATCCTCTCAAGGCTTGGCCTCAGCTAGCAAAGGCCAAGTTCATACGGTTTCAATCAGACAACATGACGACTGTTGCGTACATCAACCATCAGGGGGGAACAAGGAGTTCCCTGGCGATGGAAGAAGTGACCAGAATCATTCAATGGGCGGAGACTCACTCCTGCCACTTGTCTGCAATCCACATCCCAGGAGTGGAAAATTGGGAAGCGGATTTTCTGAGTCGTCAGACATTTCATCCGGGGGAGTGGGAACTCCATCCGGAAATCTTTGCCCAAATTACTCAATTGTGGGGCATTCCAGACATGGATCTGATGGCCTCTCGTCAGAACTTCAAGGTTCCTTGCTACGGGTCCAGATCCAGGGATCCCAAGGTGACTCTAGTAGATGCACTAGTAGCACCTTGGACCTTCAAACTAGCTTATGTATTCCCGCCGTTTCCTCTCATCCCCAGGCTGGTAGCCAGGATCAATCAGGAGAGGGCATCGGTGATCTTGATAGCTCCTGCGTGGCCACGCAGGACTTGGTATGCAGACCTGGTGAATATGTCATCGGCTCCACCATGGAAGCTACCTTTGAGACGAGACCTTCTGGTTCAAGGTCCGTTCGAACATCCGAATCTGGTCTCACTCCAACTGACAGCTTGGAGATTGAACGCTTGATCTTATCAAAGCGAGGGTTCTCAGATTCTGTCATTGATACTCTTGTTCAGGCCAGAAAGCCTGTAACTAGAAAAATCTACCACAAAATATGGAAAAAATATATCTGTTGGTGTGAATCTAAAGGATTCCCTTGGGACAAGGTAAAAATTCCTAAGATTCTATCCTTTCTTCAAGAAGGTTTGGAGAAAGGATTATCTGCAAGTTCTTTGAAGGGACAGATTTCTGCCTTGTCTGTGTTACTTCACAAAAAGCTGGCAGCTGTGCCAGATGTTCAAGCTTTTGTTCAGGCTCTGGTTAGAATCAAGCCTGTTTACAAACCTTTGACTCCTCCTTGGAGTCTCAATTTAGTTCTTTCAGTTCTTCAGGGGGTTCCGTTTGAACCCTTACATTCCGTTGATATTAAGTTATTATCTTGGAAAGTTTTGTTTTTGGTTGCAATTTCTTCTGCTAGAAGAGTTTCAGAATTATCTGCTCTGCAGTGTTCTCCTCCTTATCTGGTGTTCCATGCAGATAAGGTGGTTTTACGTACTAAACCTGGTTTTCTTCCGAAAGTTGTTTCTAACAAAAACATTAACCAGGAGATAGTCGTGCCTTCTTTGTGTCCGAATCCAGTTTCAAAGAAGGAACGTTTGTTGCACAATTTGGATGTAGTTCGTGCTCTAAAATTCTATTTAGATGCTACAAAGGATTTTAGACAAACATCTTCTTTGTTTGTTGTTTATTCTGGTAAAAGGAGAGGTCAAAAAGCAACTTCTACCTCTCTCTCTTTTTGGATTAAAAGCATAATCAGATTGGCTTACGAGACTGCCGGACGGCAGCCTCCTGAAAGAATCACAGCTCATTCCACTAGGGCTGTGGCTTCCACATGGGCCTTCAAGAACGAGGCTTCTGTTGATCAGATATGTAAGGCAGCGACTTGGTCTTCACTGCACACTTTTACTAAATTTTACAAATTTGATACTTTTGCTTCTTCTGAGGCTATTTTTGGGAGAAAGGTTTTGCAAGCCGTGGTGCCTTCCATCTAGGTGACCTGATTTGCTCCCTCCCTTCATCCGTGTCCTAAAGCTTTGGTATTGGTTCCCACAAGTAAGGATGACGCCGTGGACCGGACACACCTATGTTGGAGAAAACATAATTTATGTTTACCTGATAATTTACTTTCTCCAAGGGTGTGTCCGGTCCACGGCCCGCCCTGGTTTTTTAATCAGGTCTGATAATTTATTTTCTTTAACTACAGTCACCACGGTATCATATGATTTCTCCTATGCAAATATTCCTCCTTTACGTCGGTCGAATGACTGGGGAAGGCGGAGCCTAGGAGGGATCATGTGACCAGCTTTGCTGGGCTCTTTGCCATTTCCTGTTGGGGAAGAGAATATCCCACAAGTAAGGATGACGCCGTGGACCGGACACACCGTTGGAGAAAGTAATTTATCAGGTAAACATAAATTCTGTTATTCCTTTAACACAATGCTTGATCTTTGGTTTTATAATTGATGGTCGCAATAATATATACATTGTGAGCAAAAGGTTTTAATCACTTTTGTAAGTCGTTAACAGAATAATTTCCTTTTATAATACATTTTATATTTCTCTAAATTGATATGCGCATCCTTGTCAATCTTTAGTATGCCAAAATATAGGTACGGTAGTAGCATACTCTTTTTGTCTTTATGGTATTTGTTAATGTGACTGCTAGCACCACAGACTATTAAAACTATATATATACTGGACTTCCGGCTGGAGGCGGAGCTGATAGGTAGCTGCAGGCAGCGACTGCTGCTCTGAGTCTCTACGAGAGGCACTATTACATCCCCAGCCTATGCTGTTTCCCTTGGCCGGACTGCTGGATCTGGCTTGGGTATGAGGATCATGGATCCTGCATAGGAAGTCTGTCTTAACAGCTCATATGTGCATGGTGGCTGATGCACGCCATTTCTTCAGACACTCTGACACCCACCTATTTGGCCGTTATCTAGGGTACCTGGTAACCCGGCTTTTCGTGGAGCTGTTTGTACTGGAGCTTACTTAGCAAGTGACTTGCAACATTTGATCATCTCAGTGACTGCCAATCTCAAGTATAACAAAAGAACTGCAGTAATTCATCAATCTACCTGTTTTTTTTTGAACGCCGAAAAGACCCGCATGGTGGGAGAGACCCGCATGGTGGGAGGTACCCTCGCAGGTGTGCTGTCCTGGGACATACCGGTAACTCTCTGATTGAAGCACGCCTTCTCCTTGGCCCTGTATGGGAGGTGATTTCGCAACGGGCTGTCACTGAGGACTCACGACTGTAAGTAGTGTGTACCCTGCTGAGTTGAAACCCCGCTGGTCTGGAGCACCGTTCAGGATTGTTGCGGGTTGACAATCAACCTTGCGAGTTTGTTCCGCAGGTTATTAAAAATAAATTTTTTCAAGAGGCACTGCAACCTTATTTGGGGCGAATTGCTCCTCTTTGGTCTCAGATATGTGCCAAGAGGTAGCGAGCTAAGTGGGTCTGGAGTGAAGCTATCTTTCAGCAGAGTACGTGGTGAACTATCTGTACATTGAAGCCCTGGTACTATTGTGCCCTGTGGGGTTAATAAGTATCTGCACATAAACCTCTTGCGGTCTAGGCGAAGACGGCACTAAAATTAATTGGGTTCTGAAGAGAATAGGTGCCGGTGAAGTTTTTGAATAGCAGCTACGCCCAGTTTGTGCATAAACTTTGCTTTGTGTGATCAGCTATTCACTTGACGTGGAAGCAGGCTGCAAACTATGCTTGCTGGACTTTTGATTTCTTCACTTGGGAACCTGAACAGTACCAGGGTTATAAAATATTAAGTATAAAATATAACTGTGCGTTGATATATAGAAGAGTTACATAAGGTGCTTTGAATCTGGGCTGTTTAAATGGCCATGTAATATGTCTATGATGGTTCCATGAGAAGGCCTGTATTTTAAAGGGACATGAAACACAGTAGATTTCTCCAACATTGGTGTGTCCGGTCCACGGCGTCATCCTTACTTGTGGGATATTCTCTTCCCCAACAGGAAATGGCAAAGAGTCCCAGCAAAGCTGGTCACATGATCCCTCCTAGGCTCCGCCCACCCCAGTCATTCTCTTTGCCGTTGCACAGGCAACATCTCCACGGAGATGGTTAAGAGTTTTTTGGTGTTTAAATGTAGTTTTATTCTTCTATCAAGTGTTTGTTATTTTAAAATAGTGCTGGTATGTACTATTTACTCTGAAACAGAAAAGGATGAAGATTTCTGTTTGTAAGAGGAAGATGATTTTAGCAGACAGTAACTAAAATCGATTGCTGTTTCCACACAGGACTGTTGAGATGAAGTAACTTCAGTTGGGGGAAACAGTTAGCAGTCTTTTCTGCTTAAGGTATGACTAGCCATATTTCTAACAAGAATGCTGGAAGGCTGTCATTTCCCCTCATGGGGACCGGTAAGCCATTTTCTTAGTTAAACATAAAAGAATAAAGGGCTTCAAAAAGGGCTTAAAAACTGGTAGACATTTTTCTGGGCTAAAACAATTGCTTTACTAGGCATATTATGCAGATTCTAACTAATTATTGGTATTATAATCTTGGGGAACGTTTAGAAAAACGGCAGGCACTGTGTTGGACACCTTTTTCAGATGGGGGCCTTTCTAGTTATAGACAGAGCCTCATTCTGGGACTGTATAGGGGTTAAATGTAAAAACGGCTCCGGTTCCGTTAATTTAAGGGTTAAAGCTCTGAAATTTGGTGTGCAATACTTTTAATGCTTTAAGACACTGTGGTGAAATTTTGGTGAATTTTGAACAATTCCTTCATACTTTTTCACATATTCAGTAATAAAGTGTTTTCAGTTTGAAATTTAAAGTGACAGTAACGGTTTTATTTTAAAACGTTTTTTGTGCTTTGTTGACAAGTTTAAGCCTGTTTAACATGTCTGTACCATCAGATAAGCTATGTTCTATATGTATGAAAGCCAATGTGTCTCCCCATTTAAATTTATGTGATAATTGTGCCATAGTGTCCAAACAAAGTAAGGACAGTAATGCCACAGATAATGATATTGCCCAAGATGATTCCTCAAATGAGGGGAGTAAACATGATACTACATCATCCCCTACTGTGTCTACACCAGTTATGCCCACACAGGAGGCCCCTAGTACATCTAGTGCGCCAATACTTATTACCATGCAACAATTAACGGCTGTAATGGATAACTCCATAGCAAATCTTTTATCCAAAATGCCTACTTATCAGAGAAAGCGCGATTGCTCTGTTTTAAACACTGAAGAGCAAGAGGACGCTGATGATAACTGTTCTGACATACCCTCACGCCAATCTCAAGGGGCCATGAGGGAGGTTTTGTCTGATGGAGAAATTTCAGATTCAGGAAAAAATTCTCATCAAGCTGAACCTGATGTTGTGACATTTAAATTTAAATTAGAACATCTCCGCGCACTGCTTAAGGAGGTGTTATCTACTCTGGATGATTGTGACAATTTGGTCATTCCAGAGAAATTATGTAAGATGGACAAGTTCCTAGAGGTTCCGGTGCCCCCCGACGCTTTTCCTATACCCAAGCGGGTGGCGGACATAGTAAATAAAGAGTGGGAAAGGCCCGGCATACCTTTTGTTCCCCCCCCTATATTTAAGAAATTATTTCCTATAGTCGACCCCAGAAAGGACTTATGGCAGACAGTCCCCAAGGTCGAGGGGGGCGGTTTCTACTCTAAACAAACGCACTACTATTCCTATCGAAGATAGTTGTGCTTTCAAAGATCCTATGGATAAGAAATTAGAGGGTTTGCTTAAAAAGATTTTTGTACAGCAAGGTTACCTTCTACAACCAATTTCATGCATTGTTCCTGTCACTACGGCAGCGTGTTTCTGGTTCGAGGAACTAGAAAAATCGCTCAGTAAAGAATCTTCGTATGAGGAGGTTATGGACAGAGTTCAAGCACTTAAATTGGCTAACTCTTTTGTTTTAGATGCCGCTCTGCAATTAGCTAGATTAGCGGCGAAAAATTCAGGGTTTGCTGTCGTGGCGCGCAGAGTGCTTTGGCTAAAGTCTTGGTCAGCGGATGTGTCTTCCAAGACAAAATTGCTTAACATTCCTTTCAAAGGTAAAACATTATTTGGACCTGATTTGAAAGAGATTATTTCAGACATCACTGGGGGAAAGGGCCACGCCCTCCCACAGGATAGGTCTTTTAACGCTAATAATAAGCCTAATTTTCGTCCCTTTCGCAGAAACGGACCAGTCTCTAATTCTGTATCCTCTAAGCAAGAGGGTAATACTTCACAACCCAAACCAGCCTGGAAACCAATGCAAGGCTGGAACAAGGGTAAGCAGGCCAAGAAGCCTACCACTGCTACCAAAACAGCATGAAGGGATAGCCCCCGATCCGGGACCGGATCTAGTGGGGGGCAGACTTTCTCTCTTTGCTCAGGCTTGGGCAAGAGATGTTCAGGATCCTTGGGCGCTAGAAATAGTTTCTCAAGGTTATCTCCTGGAATTCAAGGAACTACCCCCAAGGGGAAGGTTCCACAGGTCTCAATTATCTTCAAACCAAATAAAGAGACAGGCATTCTTACATTGTGTAGAAGACCTGTTAAAGATGGGAGTGATACATCCAGTTCCAATAAGAGAACAAGGAATGGGATTTTATTCCAATCTGTTCATAGTTCCCAAAAAAGAGGGAACATTCAGACCAATTTTGGATCTAAAGATCCTAAACAAATTTCTCAGGGTACCATCGTTCAAAATGGAAACTATTCAAACGATCCTACCTACTATCCAGGAAAATCAATTTATGACTACCGTGGATTTAAAGGATGCGTACCTACATATTCCTATCCACAAGGAACATCATCAGTTCCTAAGGTTCGCTTTTCTGGACAAGCATTACCAGTTTGTGGCACTTCCATTTGGATTAGCCACTGCTCCAAGGATTTTCACAAAGGTACTAGGGTCCCTTCTAGCGGTTCTAAGACCAAGGGGCATTGCAGTAGTACCTTACTTGGACGACATCCTGATTCAAGCGTCGTCCCTGTCAAAAGCAAAGGCTCATACGGACATCGTCCTAGCCTTTCTCAGATCTCACGGATGGAAGGTGAACAAAGAAAAAAGTTCTCTGTCCCAGTCAACAAGAGTTCCCTTCTTGGGAACAATAATAGATTCCTTAGAAATGAGGATTTTTCTGACAGAGGTCAGAAAATCAAAACTTCTAAGCTCTTGTCAAGTACTTCATTCTGTTCCTCGTCCTTCCATAGCGCAGTGCATGGAAGTAATAGGATTGATGGTTGCAACAATGGACATAGTTCCTTTTGCACGAATTCATCTAAGACCATTACAACTGTGCATGCTCAGACAGTGGAATGGGGATTATACAGACTTGTCTCCGACGATTCAAGTAGATCAAAAGACCAGAGATTCACTCCGTTGGTGGCTGACCCTGGACAATCTGTCACAGGGAATGAGCTTCCGCAGACCAGAGTGGGTCATTGTCACGACCGACGCCAGCCTAGTGGGCTGGGGCGCGGTCTGGGAATCCCTGAAAGCTCAGGGTCTATGGTCTCGGGAAGAGTCTCTTCTCCCGATAAACATTCTGGAACTGAGAGCGATATTCAATGCTCTCAGAGCTTGGCCTCAACTAGCAAAGGCCAAATTCATAAGGTTTCAGTCAGACAACATGACGACCGTTGCATATATCAATCATCAGGGGGGAACAAGGACTTCCCTGGCGATGAAAGAAGTGACCAAGATAATTCAATGGGCGGAGGATCACTCCTGCCACTTGTCTGCGATCCACATCCCAGGAGTGGAAAATTGGGAAGCGGATTTTCTGAGTCGTCAGACATTCCATCCGGGGGAGTGGGAACTCCATCTGGAAATCTTTGCCCAAATAACTCAATTATGGGGCATTCCAGACATGGATCTGATGGCGTCTCGTCAGAACTTCAAGGTTCCTTGCTACGGGTCCAGATCCAGGGATCCCAAGGCGACCCTAGTAGATGCACTAGTAGCACCTTGGACCTTCAACCTAGCTTATGTATTCCCACCGTTTCCTCTCATCCCCAGGCTGGTAGCCAGGATCAATCAGGAGAGGGCCTCGGTGATCTTGATAGCTCCTGCGTGGCCACGCAGGACTTGGTATGCAGACCTGGTGAATATGTCATCGGCTCCACCATGGAAGCTACCTTTGAGACAGGACCTTCTTGTTCAGGGTCCATTCGAACATCCGAATCTGGTTTCCCTCCAACTGACGGCTTGGAGATTGAACGCTTGATTTTATCAAAGCGTGGGTTTTCAGATTCTGTAATAGATACTCTGATTCAGGCTAGAAAGCCTATAACTAGAAAAATTTACCATAAAATATGGAAAAAATATATCTGTTGGTGTGAATCTAAAGGATTCCCATGGAACAAGATAAAAATTCCTAAGATTCTATCCTTTCTACAAGAAGGTTTGGAGAAAGGATTATCTTCAAGTTCTCTGAAGGGACAGATCTCTGCTTTATCTGTTTTACTTCACAAAAGACTGGCAGCTGTGCCAGATGTTCAAGCATTTGTTCAGGCTCTGGTTAGGATCAAGCCTGTTTACAGACCTTTGACTCCTCCCTGGAGTCTAAATCTAGTTCTTTCAGTTCTTCAAGGGGTTCCGTTTGAACCCTTACATTCCGTAGATATTAAGTTATTATCTTGGAAAGTTTTGTTTTTGGTTGCAATTTCTTCTGCTAGAAGAGTTTCAGAGTTATCTGCTCTGCAGTGTTCTCCGCCCTATCTGGTGTTCCATGCAGATAAGGTGGTTTTGCGTACTAAGCCTGGTTTTCTTCCGAAAGTTGTTTCCAACAAAAATATTAACCAGGAGATAGTTGTACCTTCTTTGTGTCCGAATCCAGTTTCAAAGAAGGAACGTTTGTTACACAATTTGGACGTAGTCCGTGCTCTAAAATTCTATTTAGAGGCTACTAAAGATTTCAGACAAACATCTTCCTTGTTTGTTGTTTATTCTGGTAAAAGGAGAGGTCAAAAAGCGACTTCTACCTCTCTTTCCTTTTGGCTTAAAAGCATTATCAGATTGGCTTATGAGACTGCCGGACGGCAGCCTCCTGAAAGAATCACAGCTCACTCCACTAGGGCTGTGGCTTCCACATGGGCCTTCAAGAACGAGGCTTCTGTTGACCAGATATGTAAGGCAGCGACTTGGTCTTCACTGCACACTTTTGCCAAATTTTACAAATTTGATACTTTTGCTTCTTCGGAGGCTATTTTTGGGAGAAAGGTTTTGCAAGCCGTGGTGCCTTCCATTTAGGTGACCTGATTTGCTCCCTCCCTTCATCCGTGTCCTAAAGCTTTGGTATTGGTTCCCACAAGTAAGGATGACGCCGTGGACCGGACACACCAATGTTGGAGAAAACAGAATTTATGCTTACCTGATAAATTACTTTCTCCAACGGTGTGTCCGGTCCACGGCCCACCCTGGTTTTTTAATCAGGTCTTATGAATTATTTTCTCTAACTACAGTCACCACGGTATCATATGGTTTCTCCTATATATATTTCCTCCTGTCCGTCGGTCGAATGACTGGGGTGGGCGGAGCCTAGGAGGGATCATGTGACCAGCTTTGCTGGGACTCTTTGCCATTTCCTGTTGGGGAAGAGAATATCCCACAAGTAAGGATGACGCCGTGGACCGGACACACCGTTGGAGAAAGTAATTTATCAGGTAAGCATAAATTCTGTTTTGCATAATCAACAAATGCAAGATAACAAGACAATGCAATAGCATTTACTCTGAATTTGAAATGAGTAGTAGATTTTTTTATAACAAATTTCAAAGTTATGTATATTTCCACTCCCCTTGTACCATATGATAGCAATCAGCCAATCACAAATGCATATACGTATAGTCAGTGCATTCTTGTAAATATAAAAGACTGTGCACATTTTTTTTAATGGAAGTAAATTGGAAAGTTGTTTAAAATTACATGCTGTATCTGAATCATGAAAATTTTATTTAACCTGAGTGTCCCTTTAAGCTTTGCTGTTACCTATTTAGTTGCATAACATCAGGAGTGATATTATCTGTATCTTCTTATACACCAACATTTCGGGGTCTTTTAGCAGCGGCTAGGAAACAAAGCTTACTCATGCTCTGGCTTTGTGTCTTATGGGTCATGTTTCAATAATGTTGCAATAATTTTGTTTAAAGTCAATATCATTGTGTCTGTCTTTTTATGTCTGCCTCCTGTGAAGGGGTATATTCTGCTAAACTGCATTGTGTGTGTTTTGTTAATTGCAAGAGTATAGAATCTTAGTATTTTGCTATATATTGAATTGCAGAAAAAGAAAAAAAAAAAAAGGCACATAAGGTACTGATCTGAGACTGATAATGTTAAGCCTGATTTGGTTTTTAAGTATTTAAATTCAAATATTAACTTTATGTGCAACTGTTATACACTAAGGTTATATACTGAGTTGTGCTGTTTGTCTTATCTACTACAAGTTTTGAGGGCCACTAAACCCAAAATCTTTCTTTCATGATTCAGATAGAACATACAAATTTAAACAACATTACAGTTTACTTCTATTATTTATTTTGCTTCATTTTTTAGATATCCTTATTTGAAGAAAAAGCAATGCACATGGGTGAGCTAATCACATGAGGCTTCTATGTGCAGCAACCAATCAGCAGCTACTGAGCATATCGAGATATGCTTTTCAGCAATGAATATCAAGATAATGAAACAAATGAGATAATAGAAGTAAATTAGAAAGATGTTTAAAAATGCATTTTCTATCTAAATCATGAAAGAAAAAATGTGGGTATCTTGGCCCTTTAACTCATGTACACACACAGTTGAGGTGTACTGTTATTTACCGTTGTATAATAGCTACTGCCTTTAGGATAGCATAGTTGAGAGCTCATATTGTCTCTGGTTAATAGAGTTTAAGTGTAAAGATCAGCTAGAGGGAAAGTTTGCACAATTTTTTTTTTTAAATTTCAAGAAGTATTTTGATATAATTCGATTTCGTGTTTGTTTTTTTGGGAGATATTTTGACACAGTGTAGATTTAAAACCACTTACTGTTAGATGATTTCACTCCTCTGTGTTAGCGTTGAATAAAGTTCGCACAAACACTACAAACTTAGGCACTATAAATTGTAAGTTGACACGGTTCTGATTTTCTATATATTAGAATACTAACAAAACTCATGCAGAGTATGTTCTAAAGGCCTCATTGTGGTAAAAAATTTAAAGGATTGATTTAATATTTAATTGTATTAGAACATTGGTATAGAGTGCAGCACTGCAGGTTCTCCTATAAAGTATGATTGTTTAAATGGGATTGTTTAGGATTAATCTATACAGCATAGGGGGTTAACAACAACAGGATGGTTAGTTTGCACACTTTTATGTGGTATATATATTATATGACTTACCTGTAAAAGAGTTCTTTCTGTAAGAAGATAAGAGGTGTAAAAAGCATATAAGATAATACGTAGAGGCTGATATCATTTAACCCAGATACGTCTGAGCCAAGAATATAACCATACAGTATAGCTTACTAGAGAGCTGCAATTTATTTAAAACTTTTGTTTTGTTTTTTTCTCCCTCATCAGAAGTTTGGGTACTTATCCATATATAGTAGAGGCTTAGTGCCTCTTATCGCACTCACTGGTAGAAGAATAATTGCTTTGTAGCAGATTGAATTAGGTTTATATAAACACTGATATAAGTATTATTATAAGATAAAACACGTGTTTTTTCCGAGTAGATTTTGCACAATAAGAATCTTTTATAAATATTAGAAATATAAGTATCACACTTAGTACAGGTACTAGAACTAGACGTTATTTGAAAACTGGTAAGGAGACCTTGAGATTTGTTTTGACTGTTCCTCTTCTTCTCTCTGTCTCTTACGGTACCAATAGTAGGTTTTGTAGAATATTTTTTTTAAGTAGTTCAAGAAAAAGGTAGTTCCAATTTCATGAGCAATAATATGGCAGAATTTGCAGCGGAAGTAGCCAAATTATTGACCCCCCAATTTGATCTGATTAAAACGGAGATTAATTTAAAAATAATGTTGTGGGTGAAGCGCTGAATCTTAATCTCCAAAGCCTCACTATAAAACTATCCCCTTCCTGGATAGTAACAATTACAATAATAAATTTTTTAAAAAAGTGGGCGCTTAAAGCAGGAGATTCAGTAGATATGTACAAATTATACTTTCCTCTGTGGGGAATAGATCAGACTAAGGGGGATGATATCCAAACTACTGCCGTTCAGAAGTGGAAATAAACAATTCTGATATATTTAATTATTTTTATTTGATATAATTAAATGTTTTAAGAACAATTCAAAATTTCAAAAACAATAATTAATATCCACGGTTAAAACAATAATTCATATTCCAATTCTAAAACAATACACATTCACTTCCAACTATAGTTGCTCTTTCAGCCATACACACACTCAAACACTCCCTAAAACAATATAGTAAAAATGGTTATAAAAACAATACATGCAAGTTTGAGTAGATGTCACAAACCAGAAGGAGCAATATATTCCCAAAAGGGATCAACAGGTAATATCGTATATTCCTGATAAGAAAGTTGTGCACAATATGTTTAAACAAGTCCGCTACAGCAAGGTAAGGTGCTAGGTATTAGTATCCTTAAAATTGATTAGCCCCCAAATGCAAACAGCCGTCGGTATTTTTTCACCGGCGCTGTGTTCAATTTGCACCAAACAAGGGGTAGTCCGTGAGACTTCAGTCTTTTACTAAGATCTCCGTTACTGTCCTGTGTATTTAGAGGCTATCCGCCTTCTTACCGTTACCGTTACTCCACTGTATTTCAGCCGTCCTGCTGCAAACAATTGACCGCACACCGGCGGCTTCCAAGACTCCTACGTCACCTGGTATCCGGAACCTCCAGGTGAATCAGACTTGCGCAAGTCTATTTACGAGGTGTAGGAAGACCTCTAATCCTGATTCTTGTGGCCGCTCTTTAGTACTTACACAGTACGCGGTTAAGATCCTTCAGTCTTTGTTTATCAAACTTGTAGCAGAAAAAGGCAATTTTGTTTATATAGTGACAGGGTAATTCTTCTACGCGTTTCAACCCGTGTGGGTCTTTATCAAGATACTTTACCCTGCATCTGTGCTTTCTTAAAAACCCCGCTGTAGCTTCTGATTTGTCAGTTGTTCATTTCCTTCCAGCTTGCATTAAATGTGGGAATCAATACAGACACATGCTTCATCAATTGCAAACCACTTCACACTCATAAACCAATTCATATATATACATATATAGACTATTACCATTTGGAATACAACAAATTAATATCCATAATAAAATACTATTCTAAAATCTTAAATTTAATAAATTTAAAAAATAATTAAAAAACATTTAAGAAAAAAGGATTATCAAAAAACATATCTAAAATTAACCTAAGGGGGAGATTATATATTTTCAAATACTAATGATCACTATCACAGGGCATGAGAAGTAAACAATAAATATTCTAAAAACCGGTAAGTTTAGTGGTGTATACGGGCAAACAAAATATTGGGTATAAATAATCATCTGATAAAAATTGTATTTTAGAGGCTCATTATAGGAAGATATTATAACAATTAAATAATCAATCTGATAAATATTGTATTTAGAGGCTCATTTTGAGAAGATATTATAACAATTACATTATATAATAAATTGTAATATAATACACATTGAAAATTACATTAAAAAAATTACATTAAAAAAGGGGCCAATTCTAATTCTGAGTTGAGGCCATTGGGGTACAATGTATTAAAATTATAAATTAACTCAGCTTCTCTCTTTAAAAGTTTATTTTCAAAATTGCCCCCCCTCCAGTCCTTCCTTACCAAACACAACCCCCAAAATGTGAGATCCTTGATGTTATTTTTATGTGTCTCTCTAAAATGTTGGTATAAATGTGTATCCAACTTCCCCTTTTCAATATTCCTTAGATGTTCCCTAACCCTATCTCTCAGCATCCTAGTTGTTTCCCCAATATAAAAATAATTACAAGAACATTGTAACATGTACACTACACCCTTACTATTGCACCTAATTATATCCTTGATCTTATATTCTTTGTCCATACCTGGGATCACTACATCCTTCTTTTTAATCCCATTTCTACAGGCTTTACAAGTGACACAGGGAAAGAAGCCTCTTATTTCTTCTCCTTTTAGATCCTTATCTTTCAGGGGTCTTTCTTTTTTCCGTTTAAATTCGCTAGGGGCTAAAATTGTTTTAAAATTTTTTGTTTTTTTATACACAATCCTTGGGTATGGGGGGAGCTTGTCTCCAATCACAGGATCATTTTTTATAAGGTGCCAGTGCTTTCTTAGGATTTTCCTCATTACCCCATGATCCTCACTATATGTGGTGATAAATGGAACATCTATCATTTCTTTGTTCTCAAATTTTCTATTTTTATATTCCAAAAGGGAATTTCTCTCTGTGTCCCTAGCCCTTGTGATAGCTGCTTTAATATTTTTCTCCTGATAGCCTCTATCTCTAAACCTATCTTCCAATATTTCTATTTGTTCCTCGAAATCCATTAATCTGGAACAGTTTTTTCGAATCCTTAGGCATTGGCCAACCGGAATATTATCTATCCATTTCTTATAGTGGCAGCTAGTAGCATGGATGTAGTTATTTGCATCCGTGGGCTTAAAATGGGTTTTAGTTATACATTCTTTGTTTTCCACGACTAGATCTAAATCTAGGAAGGTAATTTTCTCTTTACTGATATTATAAGTAAAAGTCAGGCCCCTATCATTACTGTTCATAGTGTTAAATAAATCTATGAGAGACTCTTCACTTCCACGCCAAATTATTAAAATGTCATCTATGTATCTTTTAAAAAGCACGAGATCCGCACCGAGCTCAGCAAACTGGAGAAACCTCTGTTCCCATTCTCCCATAAACAAATTTGCGTAGCTCGGTGCGAATCTCGTGCCCATGGCTGTACCTTCTATTTGCTGGAAATAATTACCATCAAAAGAAAAATAATTATGCTCCAATATAAAACTAATACTTTCTAATATAAATTCCTTCTGATCCTCAACTATATTCTCGTCTTTAGATAAAAAATATTCCACAGCTTCCAATCCTAAATTGTGTTTAATATTTGTGTACAAAGATGACACATCACAGGTGGCCATAAAATAGCCATCCTCCCATTCTATTTCTTTCAGTATTCTTAAAACACTAGTAGAGTCTTTTAAGTAAGAATCTAAAGTTCCTACATATTTTTGGAGGAAATTGTCCACGTACTGAGAAAGGTTGGATGTAATAGAATCAATCCCCGAGACGATAGGCCTCCCAGGGGGGGTTAACTAGACTTTTATGCACCTTAGGCAGAAAGTAAAATATGGGGATCCTAGGATGTTGTGGTTTAATATATAAATATTCTTTTTCTGTTAAAATCCCTTTATCCTTCCCTTTATCTATAATTTTAAGTAATTTAGTTATAAACTTTTTAGTTGGATCCATATCTAGCTTCCTATAAGTTTTTCTATAGTTTAATAGTCTCTCGGCCTCATTTGTATAGTTTTTGCTGTCCATAATGACCAGGCCTCCTCCTTTGTCTGCCATTTTGAATGTGATATCACTGTTATTTTGAAGTTGTTCTAGCAATTCTTTGTCCTTTTTATTTAAATTTCTTTTATATTTATTCTTTCGTCCTTCATTTTTCCTTAGGTCCATTAGGACCATTTTTTCGAAGGTTTCTAAATTGCTTCCTCTATCGTTTTTCGGATAGAAGTTTGACTTCAGTTTTAAATTAGTATGTTCAAATTTATCAACATTCGTGGTGGCTCTATCATTACCTATATATTTTTCAATGGTTTTTTTTAGAAAGAACCGTTTAAGAGTAAGGTTCCTCATGTACTTCTTCACATTAATGTGAGTTTCAAATTTATTTAAAGTCCTAGATGGGGCAAATGATAACCCTAAATTTAAAACTCTCTCCTCATCTTTACTTAAAATTTTATTACTCAGATTGAAAATCCCTATCTTTCTTGTCTTAGTTATTTCTGTCTCTTGGCTTCTATTCTTTCCATTCTTTCCCCTTCCTCCTCTAGCTCCTCTAGTTGTCTTTTTCTTTCTCTTGACCCTAAAACCCTTTCTTCTTTTTCTTGTATACTCGGGTTTTTTTGCGGTAATGGGCGTCCCTCCCTTCTGGGGCTTCGATCTAAAAAATCCCTTTCTTCACTGGTTAATTCTATTTGTTTCATACTATTCCCTGCCCCGAATTGATTTTCTTTCAAATTACTTAAGGGGGTGAATCTATTTGATGTTGGTATATCCAGATTTCTTTTTATAGATGAATTCTCCTCCCTTCTTGTTTGTTGGTTAAAACCCCCTTGTTGATAATTATTCCCTTCCCTACCATAATGTTCAGCATTCCTATTTCTCATATAGCCTCCATTTCTATTCCTCTGGAAATCATTTGTCCTTTCATCCCTATATCCATTGTGGTTCTCTCTCCATTGGTGATCCCTCCCTCTAAAGTAATTTTGCCCATTATATCTATTATCAAAATGATTATAATTATAGGGCCTTCTATCATAATTCCGGTTCCATCCACCTTGGAATCTATTCCTATAGTTCCCATTGTTGTATTCTCCATTTCTATAGTCATAGTTGTGTCCTCTATTATAGTGGTTCACAGCTTTCCTGTTATTGTGTTCCCATGAATTATTCTCTACTCTTTCATTCCCCAAATCTTTAGCGACATTCATGGGTTCAGTGTCCCTCTGTATGTTTGCTGATTCTGTAATATCCCTTTTAAATTTCTTATATTTGGCTACTATAATTTCCTTCTTAGTGTTCTCTAATCTTTCAATAATTACATGTTGTCTTTCTTTTAGGGCCTGATCTTCCTTTATCGATTCTAACTTTTCTTTAATATTTAATATTTCATTATTCATTTGTTCAATACTTTCATTTCTTGATTTTTTAATCACTTCAATTAAACCTTTTGATGCTCCTTTCAGAACACTATCCCATTCTAATTGTAATGGTTCACTGAGTTCAAAGGTACAACTCTTTTTTAATTTAAGGCCCCTTGGGATTAAATCTTGATCCAAATATCTATCTAAGACAATTAGTTCCATCTTTTGCCTAAGTTCTTTGTTCAAAACTTTTTCCAATTCGCCTAAAAGTTTTAAAATATCAGCTTGGTCAAAACATTCTTCAGGTTGTTTAAAATCCTTATTAATCTCAGAAAACAATTTATCTCGATAGCTAAAAATATCCATATCAACAGTGATTCTGCTGCTTACACACCGTGGAAGAAAAAGGAACTAATTTAAAAATAATGTTGTGGGTGAAGCGCTGAATCTTAATCTCCAAAGCCTCACTATAAAACTATCCCCTTCCTGGATAGTAACAATTACAATAAAAAATTTCTTTAATATCTTCCTATAATGAGCCTCTAAAATACAATTTTTATCAGATGATTATTTATACCCAATATTTTGTTTGCCCGTATACACCACTAAACTTACCGGTTTTTAGAATATTTATTGTTTACTTCTCATGCCCTGTGATAGTGATCATTAGTATTTGAAAATATATAATCTCCCCCTTAGGTTAATTTTAGATATGTTTTTTGATAATCCTTTTTTCTTAAATGTTTTTTAATTATTTTTTAAATGTATTAAATTTAAGATTTTAGAATAGTATTTTATTATGGATATTAATTTGTTGTATTCCAAATGGTAATAGTCTATATATGTATATATATGAATTGGTTTATGAGTGTGAAGTGGTTTGCAATTGATGAAGCATGTGTCTGTATTGATTCCCACATTTAATGCAAGCTGGAAGGAAATGAACAACTGACAAATCAGAAGCTACAGCGGGGTTTTTAAGAAAGCACAGATGCAGGGTAAAGTATCTTGATAAAGACCCACACGGGTTGAAACGCGTAGAAGAATTACCCTGTCACTATATAAACAAAATTGCCTTTTTCTGCTACAAGTTTGATAAACAAAGACTGAAGGATCTTAACCGCGTACTGTGTAAGTACTAAAGAGCGGCCACAAGAATCAGGATTAGAGGTCTTCCTACACCTCGTAAATAGACTTGCGCAAGTCTGATTCACCTAGAGGTTCCGGATACCAGGTGACGTAGGAGTCTTGGAAGCCGCCGGTGTGCGGTCAATTGTTTGCAGCAGGACGGCTGAAATACAGTGGAGTAACGGTAACGGTAAGAAGGCGGATAGCCTCTAAATACACAGGACAGTAACGGAGATCTTAGTAAAAGACTGAAGTCTCACGGACTACCCCTTGTTTGGTGCAAATTGAACACAGCGCCGGTGAAAAAATACCGACGGCTGTTTGCATTTGGGGGCTAATCAATTTTAAGGATACTAATACCTAGCACCTTACCTTGCTGTAGCGGACTTGTTTAAACATATTGTGCACAACTTTCTTATCAGGAATATACGATATTACCTGTTGATCCCTTTTGGGAATATATTGCTCCTTCTGGTTTGTGACATCTACTCAAACTTGCATGTATTGTTTTTATAACCATTTTTACTATATTGTTTTAGGGAGTGTTTGAGTGTGTGTATGGCTGAAAGAGCAACTATAGTTGGAAGTGAATGTGTATTGTTTTAGAATTGGAATATGAATTATTGTTTTAACCGTGGATATTAATTATTGTTTTTGAAATTTTGAATTGTTCTTAAAACATTTAATTATATCAAATAAAAATAATTAAATATATCAGAATTGTTTATTTCCACTTCTGAACGGCAGTAGTTTGGATATCATCCCCCTTAGTCTGATCTATTCCCCACAGAGGAAAGTATAATTTGTACATATCTACTGAATCTCCTGCTTTAAGCGCCCACTTTTTTTAAAAATTTAAAACGGAGATTAAGTCTGAGATATCAAATCTTACGGCTGAGGTCAGGCAGTTTTCCACAAGACTAGATGAAGTTGAAAATAGAGTCTCTTTATTAGGTATATAGGACAAAATCTTATCATTGCCGGAGACTTTAATTTATTAGCAAATGCCACTTTGGATAGTGTTAAAAAAAAGTCTATAATTTCTAGGGATAGGAAAGTACGGAGTTTGCAAAAATTTTGTGCATCAAACATTGTCCAGAATTGATTATTTCCTAATTTCAGACTCATTTCTTAAGTGGAACTGGGAGGCCAAAATTGAGGATATAATAATCTCTGACCATGCGGCCATATCATTGACTTGCAATTCTAATATAAGAAATTCGAGTAAAAGTAACTATATTTACTTTCCTAAACATCTTAGCAATAATAGTACTTTTCAGGGTTGGTTGCGCCAGAAGTGGGCAGAATTTTCCAAAGACAATATAAATTACTTGGAGAAAATTGAAGTCTATTGGGAAACTGCTAAAGCTGTGTTACGTGGGGAGATTAAAAATTACATGTCACACTGGAAGAGGAAATGTGGTCATATAGGCAGGCAACTGGCTAATCAGGTTAAAAACGCTTACTGCGCCTTTTTAGATAATCCTATAAAATGACATTGGGATAAGTATATGAGAGCAAAGTCACTCAGGGATATTCACATTAAACAGAACAGTGCTCAAGAAGATCTAAGATTAAAAGCATTATATGGTGGATACACCGGTAGAGCTGCCAAATTTTTAGCCAGGATCGCCAAAACTACGGCAAGGCAGGCTATTCCGGCGATTTAACAAGGTCAAAATAGATATACTAATCAGGCGGATATAGAGAGAGTGTTCTTTCAGTTTTTTCAAGAACTATATAAAGCAGATTCCCACAATATCGCTGAGAGAACAGCATTTTGGAATAAGATTAAGATACCAAAACTTTCAGCAGAAGCCCTGAGTTCCATTAATGCTGTTATCTCAGACAACGAAATTTTAGGTGCCATTAAGAAATCCAAGTTAAACAAAGCGCCTGGGCCAGATGCGCTGCCTATAGAAATCTACAGAATCCTACAAACCCAAACGTTACCTATTTTAAATAAGTTATTCAATTTTTATTTTCTGGAAAATGCTACCTGGTCACCATACTTTGCGGCGGCCAACATCTCTTTAATCTTGAAGAAAGATAAAGACCCTGAATTACCTAGTTCATATAGGCCGATTTCAGTTTTGAATACTGATTACAAAATGTTAGCCGCAATTTTAGCCAACCGATTGAAGCCACACATCGGAGACCTAATACATGAAAATCAATCTGGATTTATGCCAGGACGGAACCCGGTAAGAAACAGGAGGAAAGTGCTAGTACTGATAGAATCTATTTGGAATAAATATAGGACTGTAAGATCTCACGTGATACAGGATAAAGCTATACTAACGGTCGATGCTGAGAAGGCGTTTGATCAGATTGGTTGGGACCATCTGTTTTTCTCATTAGGGCAATTTGGGTTTTCATTAGGGCAATTTGGTAGTTCTCCCACTTCGGCAATTATCATTAACAATACGATTTCGCAACGCATTACCTTACAGAGAGGAACTAGACAGGGATGTCCACTCTCTCCATTGCTCTTTAATATTTGTTTAGAGCCGTTGGCGATATTACTTCGTCAGGAATTAGATGGCATTTACTTGGGGGGCGACAAACTGGTCTTGATGCTATACACAGACGACCTGTTACTATTTATGACCAACGTGAGAGAGGCACTCCCAATATTTCAGAATTTAGTTACTCATTTTTGAGCAATTTCAGGGTACAAGGTTAACATTCTGAAATCGGAATTGTTATGGCTATATAGAAACCCGGCACAAAGATATATGCATCCCTTTGCGGAAGTATCCCAAATCACGTATTTAGGCCTCAGACTCACCAAAAACCCAGAAAATTGGTACGAGTTGAATTATACACAATGTTTGCAACATTGTATGAGGAAACTGGAGGAGTGGACATCCCTGCCTATCTCTTTATCAGCGCGAGTGGTTATGATCAAAACGATTATTTTTCCCAAACTCATATATTTTCCAGAACATGCCAATTATTGTTCGGGGGAAAGATGTCCTCAAGTACAATAGGGCATGTTCTGGATTTCTATGGAATAAGGCAAAACCACGTATAGCTTCTTATCGACTTATGAACTCAAAGCTACCTGCCGGCTTAGCGCTACCCAATATCCAAGCATATAATCTAGTTGTTTCCGCCAGATTTGCAATTGATTGGATAACCGAAAAAGATCAAATTTTTTCATTTAGCTGGGAATCTCAGTTAGTGGCACCGTTTCAATTAAAGGCGCTGCTACATTGTCCTTTGACTGCACTCCCCTCAAACGTATTTTATTTATCCTTATTTAAAAATGTTATAGTAGCTTGGCAAAAACTATGTGCTGATTTAGAATACTCCCCGTTTGTATCTCAGTATTTACCTATTTGTGGTAATCCTAATTTTAATCCCGGTCTGTCAAATAAGATCTTCAAAGCCTGGGAAAGAAAAGGGCTTAAATTTATGAGTCAAATTATGGGAACAGATGGTCATCCAATACTATTTGCTGAACTACTTGATAAGTTTGCCCTTACACCACGTGAATTCTATGCGTACCTCCAAGTCCGTCACTTTCTTTTGGAAATATCCCAAAAGTATGGTACAAACTGGTCTCTGGGCGAATTGCAGGACAGGATATCTAGCTATCTAAAGGGACTCTACTCAATCTCCCCAATATACCTACTGTTAAACCAGAAAGCATCTAGGTTGCAGGTCAATGATATGGTTACAAAATGGCAGAAGTGGTTTCCGGATATAAATGAACAGACTATCATTAAGAGTTTTAAAATAATACAACAAGCTTGGGTATTAACATCATGGAGGGAATCTCATATTAAAGTCTGTCTCCAAAGGTATCTTACTCCAGGAACTTTGTCCAAATGGTATAAAACTAAGGTGCTCTGTTCCAGATGTAGGGCTACAGAAGTAGATATATTTCATTGTTTTTGGCAATGTCCCAAAATTTTGCAGTTTTGGCAAAAAAAATATTACTGGATGAACGTAAGTCTGCATCTAGACCATCAATGGGATCCAATGGAGATTTTTTTTTTTTAGTTAAGTTTCTAGGTGTTGCTAAAAATTTTAAGCTTATAAACACGATTGTATTATGTGGGCGTAACCTTATTTTAAAACACTGGAAGTCACGTTCAGCACCCAAGTTTGCCCACCTTAAAAATGCATTAATCACACAATACACGATGGAGAAATTTAATTTGCCATATCCGCATGAAGAATATCTGCCCATGTTTTTTAGGAAATGGGAGAGTTTAGTCAGGGCAGTGCCAATAGCCTGCCAAAAGGAATTGATTAGACCATTCAGGAATTCAGTGTATGTTAAGGCAAATATATATGCCGGTCATTTTCTTGAATACTGGGCAGATGGGAGTGAGTGAGGTGGGTGGAGTGGGCAGAGGGGGCGGCGGGGGAAGGGGGAAGGAACCCTTTCCCTTCCTTTTTTTGTTTTTTTTGTTTGTTTGTTTTGTTGTTCTTTGCAGGTTTGGTGATGTTGTGCTTTTATGATACACTATTGTACTTGTGTATAAGACTTAGTAATGTTATAATAGGGTGAATCAAATATGCAGATTAACTATTGCTATTAACATTGCTAATTAAGCCAGATTGGATGTATAAACAGATTGACTGTTATTTTTATTATTCAGATTTTTTGTTAGTATGACGCATTGTTGACATTAGTTACAAATACTAATCTGTATTAACATATGTTTTTCACTTTTCTTGTATTTTTTTTGTAATAAATAAAGATTTAAAAAAAAAAAAATATATATATATATATATATATATATATATATATATATATATATATATATATATATATATATATATATATATATATATATATATATATATATATATATACTGAGTGCACCCCAATTTTATGTATATATACTAAAATGTTAAATGTGCACATGATTTTGCTGTAAGCAGAATGGAGTTGAGCTCCTATCATAGCTTTGAGACGTCTACAAGTTTATCATTAAATAAATTAAATAAAAAGCAGATACACCTTCCTATGTCCTTTTTTAATTTTTTTGTTCATGACGCTATACAGTTAATAATTTCCCACTGTATGCTATTCCCTCTACATAACCTGGTACTTTATTCGCTATCTTATCAGTACATTTCTGTCATACTATTGTGATACATTTAGAGCTGCTGTGCATATTGCTTTGTGTCACTTTGAGTAGCAGTAGACTTCTAGCCCTGCTCTAGCATGAGAATTTTTTACCATTAACCTGTTAACCTGCTCATTTCACATTAAGGACAAGATTTATCATTGCTTTTTTTCTTATATTTGCGCCTAAAAATGCACACACGAATAAATGCCCCTATTTATCATTCAAAAATGTGCCTAAAATTGGGCAAGTTCAACTGTTAAATCTGTTCCCGAACTCCTTGGATCACAGGTGCACCAAAAAAGGGTTAAATTAGATTGTTTTAGTCGTATTTCCTGTAGTACTCATTATTTTGACTTGTTACAAATTTTATCTTTTCTTTTCTCCCATATAGTGGACTGACAGTTCTCCTGCAAATACATACATTAAACTACTGTGGAGAACAGCTTTAGAAATCTATTCTATATCAGTTGTAGAAGAAATTTTAGAAGAAAAGAAAATAGGGCTCAACAAGGCTCAAAAATGTATAACTTGGCTAAATAACAATGTGCAATATATATATATATATATATATATATATATATATATATATATATATATATATATATATATTGGAGTGCAAAAAAATAATATATAAAAGGACACAAAAATAATATATAATAAGAGCAAAAATAGAATCGCAAAATAATTAAAACAGATCTATTTTCTTCCATGACTGTATTTTTAAGAGGGATGTTAACAAAGCTACTAGTGGGGCTGTATAAATATTGCTATTGGTTCATATACTACTTACATGGATAATAGTTGCTTATTTTCTTTGATAAATAAGGTAGAGATACTAACCCAACTGGAGAAATTTACCTATACATCCCCTCAACTCAAAAAACGCAAATATGCAGTTTGTATCATAGTTATCAGAGGGGTAATCCCTTATTCCTAAGTGTTCATGATTGAAAAGGTCCTATATGCATGTTTCTTTCATGTAATTGGCACGAGTCCATGAGCTAGTGACGTATGGGATATACAATCCTACCAGGAGGGGCAAAGTTTCCCAAACCCCAAAATGCCTATAAATAGACCCCTCACCACACCCACAATTCAGTTTTTACTAACTTTGCCTCCTATGGAGGTGGTGAAGTAAGTTTGTGCTTGATTTTCTTCTGTGATATGCACTTCTCAGCATTTTTAAACCTGATTTCTCTCAGAGTACAGTGTTTGTCAGAGGGATGTGAAGAGAGTATCACCTATTGATTCTATGGTTTTCCTCACGGAAATCTTTTCAAAGGTTCTCTGTTATCGTAGAGATTAATCTCCTACCTCCCTTTTCAGATCGACGATATACTCTCATATTCCATTACCTCTACTGATACTATTTCAGTACTGATTTGGCTATCTGCTATATGTGGATGAGTGTCTTTTGGTAAGTATGTTTTCATTACTTAAGACACTCTCAGCTATGGTTTGGCACATTATGTATTAATATAAAGTTTTAAATATATGTATTGTACTTATATTTGCAATGAGTCAGGTTTATGTATATTTTCTTTCGCAGGCTATCAGTTTCAAAATTAGGAAACATATTTAGGAAGTTATTTTTTCTTACCTGGGGTATAGTCTTTTCTTCAAATTGACTGCTTTTTTATTAATTTTCGCGGGCAAAATTAGGCTCGCGAGGTCGCAAAATGCTGATATTTATTGTGTCATTCTTGGTACGTTTAGTGACTCAAATTCATCATTTCCGGCGTCTTAGTTGACGCCAGGTTTCCTTGCACAAGGTTGCGTCTGCCATGACGTGAGTTGCGTCATTTACGGATGTTAGCTCCAAAAAAATTCATTTTGCGTTGCACATCATACTTGGCGCCAAATTATTTAATTATTTAAACCCCACTTCCTATATGCCTTTTGCCTTTTTTATGCTCAGTGGGCTATGCTGTTTGCATTGTTCCCCATTCCTGAAACTGCCATATAAGGAAATTGATAATTTTGCTTTATATGTTGTTTTTGTCTCTTACATTTGCAAGATGTCTCAATCTGATCCTGTCTCAGAAACCACTGTTGGAACCCTGCTGCCTGATAACAGTTCTACCAAATCTAAGTGTATCTGTTGTAAGTTAGCAGAGATTATATCTCCAGCTGTAGTATGTAACAGTTGTCATGATAAGCTTTTACATGCAGAGAATGTATCCATCAGTACTAGTACAATGCCTGTTGTTCCTTCAACATCTAATGTACATGATATCCCTGTGAATATAAAAGATTTTATTGCTGATGCGATTCAGAAGGCATTGTCTGCTATTCCGCCTTCTAATAAAAACGTAAAAGGTCTTTTAAAACTTCTCATAAAGTTGATGAAATTTCAAATGACCAACAACATGCTGAATTATCCTCCTCTGATGAGGATCTATCTGGTTCAGAAGATCCTACCTCGGATATTGACACTGACAAATCTACTTATCTCTTTAAGATGGAGTATATTCATTCCTTGTTAAAAGAGGTGTTGATTACTTTGGATATTGAGAAAATTAGTCCTCTTGATACTAAAACTAGTAAATGTTTAAATTCTGTTTATTAACCTCCTGTGGTTACTCCAGAGGTTTTTCCTGTTCCTGATGCTATTTCTGATATGGTTTCAAAGGAATGGAATAGGCCTGTTACTTTTTTTATTCTTACTTCTAGGTTTAAAAAGTTGTATCCTTTGCCAGCAGTTATATTGGAGTTTTGGGAAAAAATCCCCAAAGTTAATGGGGCAATTTCTACTCTTACCAAACGTACTACTATACCTATGGAAGATAGTACTTCTTTTAAGGACCCTTTAGATAGGAAACTTGAATCTTATCTACGAAAAGCTTATTTATTTTCTGGCTATATTCTTAGGCCTGCTATATCTATGGCTGATGTTGCATCTGCATCAACTTTTTGGTTGGAAAGCTTAGTGCAACAGGAAACAGATCCTGATTTGTCTAGCATTGTTTGCTTGCTTCAACATGCTAATCATTTTATCTGTGATGCTATTTTTGATATCATCAAAATTGATGTTAAATCTATGTCTTTATCTATTTTAGCTAGAAGAGCTTTGTGGCTCAAATATTGGAATGCTGACATGGTATCTAAGTCTAGATTACTATCTTTCTTTCCAAGGTAACAATTTATTTGGTTCTCAGTTGGATTCAATTATTTAAACTGTTACTGGGGGGAAGGGAGTTTTTTTTTTACTTCAGAATAAAAGATCTAAGGGTAAATCTAAAGCTTCTAATCGTTTTCGTTCTTTTCGACAGAATAAGGAACAGAAAGCCAATTCTTCCCCCAAAGAATCTGGCTCCAATTGTAAACCTTCTTTAAGTTGGAATAAATCCAAGCCTTTTAAGAAACCAAGCAAGCCCCCAAGTCCGCATGAAGGTGCGACCCTCATTCCAGCTCAGCTGGTGGGGGGCCGATTTGAAATTTTTCCAAAAAATTTGGGTAGATTCTGTCCAAAATCAATGGATTGAATCCTATTTGATACCCTTGAGAGACAATACTCTCAGAGTAAGACCTCCTGTGAGAAGATTTTTTTTCTCTCACATGTTCCAGCAAAACCAGTGAAGGCTCAGACTTTTCTGAAGTGTGTTTCAGATCTAGAGCTTTCAGGGGTAATCATACCAGTTCCGTTTCAGGAACAGGGTCTGGGGTTGTATTCAAATCCATTGCCCCAAAGAAAGAAAATTCATCAGACCAGTTCTGGATCTGAAAATTTTAAATAGTTTTGTAAGAGTGCCAACTTTCAAAATGGTGACTTTAAGGACTATTCTGCCTTTTGTTCAGCAAGGTCATTATATTTCCACGATATAATGCATATCTTCATATTCCGATTCATCCAGACCACTATCGGTTTCTGAGATTCTCTTTTCTAGACAAGCATTATCAATTTGTCGCTCTTCCATTTGGCCTAGCGACAGCTCCAAGAATTTTTTGAAAGGTTCTCGGTGCCCTACTCTCTGTAATCAGAGAACGGGGTATTGCGGTGTTTCCTTATTTGGATGATATCTTGGTACTAGCTCAGTATTTACATTCGGCCAAATCTCACACAAATCAACTAGTGTTGTTTCTTCAAAGACATGGTTGGAGGATCAATTTACCTAAAAGTTCCTTTATTCCTCAATTTTCGACTCTCTCTGACTTGGTGGTTAGATCACCATCGTATAGTTCAAGGGGCCTCTTTTGTTCATCCAACCTGGACTGTAATCACAACAGATGCAAGTCTTTCAGGTTGGGGAGCTGTCTGTGGATCTCTGACAGCACAAGGGGTTTGGAAATCTCAAGAGGCAAGTTACTAATCAATATTTTAGAACTTTGTGCTATTTTCAGGGCTCTTCAGGTTTGGCCTCTGTTGGAGAGAGAACCATTCATTTGTTTTCAGACAGACAATATCACAACTGTGGCTTATGTCAATCATCAGGGTGGGACTCACAGTCCCCTAGCTATGAAAGAAGTACCTTGGATACTTTCTTGGGTGGAATCCAGCTCTTGTCTAATTTCTGCGGTACATATCCCAGGTGTAGACAATTGGGAAGCGGATTACCTCAGCCGTCAGACTTTACATCCGGGGGAGTGGTCTCTCCATCCAGATGTGTTTTTTCAGATTGTTCAGATGTGGGGTCTTCCAGAAATAGATCTGATGGCTTCCCATCTAAACAAGAAACTTCCCAGGTACTTGTCCAGGTCCAGGGATCCTCAGGCGGAGTGGGTGAATGCATTATCAGTTCCTTGGTTTTACCAACCTGCTTATATCTTCCCGCCTCTAGTTCTTCTTCCAAGAGTGATCTCCAAGATCATCATGGAACAATCGTTTGTGTTTCTGGTAGCACCAGCATGGCCTCACAGGTTCTGGTATGCAGATCTTGTCCGGATGTCCATTTGCCAACCTTGGCCACTTCCTTTAAGACCAGACCTTCTGTCTCAAGGACCGTTTTTTCCATCAGGATCTCAAATGGTTAAGTTTAAGGTATGGAGATTGAACGCTTAGTGCTTAGTCATAGAGGTTTCTCTGACTCTGTGATTGATACTATGTTACAGGCTCGTAAATCTGTTTCTAGGAAGATTTATTATCGAGTTTGGAAGACTTATATTTCATGGTGTTCTTCTCATAAATTCTCCAGGTATTCTTTTAGAATTCTTAGAATTTTACAGTTTCTTCAGGTTGGTTTGGGTACAGGTTTGTCTGCAAGTCCCTTGAAGGGACAAATCTCTGCTCTTTCTGTTTTATTTCACAGAAAGATTGCTAAGGTTCCTGATATTCACTGTTTTGTGCAGCGTTGGTCCGTATCAAGCCTGTCATTAAATCAATCTCTCCTCCTTGGAGTCTTAAAGGACCAGTCAACACAGTAGATTTGCCTAATCAACAAATGCAAGATAACAAGACAATGCAATAGCACTTAGTCTGAACTTCAAATGAGTGGTAGATTTTTTTTCTGACAATTTTAAAAGTTATGTCTTTTTCCACTCCCCCTGTACCATGTGACAGCCATCAGCCAAACACAAATGCATACACGTACCATGTGACAGCCATCAGCCATTCACAAATGCATACACACTTATTCTTGCACATGCTCAGTAGGAGCTGGTGACTCAAAACGTTTACATATAAATAGACTGTGCACATGTTGTTAATAGAAGTAAATTGCAAAGTTGTTTAAAATGGCATGCTCTATCTGAATAATGAAAGTTTAATTTTGATTGAGTGTTCCTTTAATTTGGTTTTGAAAACTTTACAGGATCCTCCTTTTGAGCCTATGCATTCCTTGAATATCAAACTACTTTCTTGGAAAGTGTTGTTTCTTTTGGCTATCTCTTCTGCTAGAAGAGTTTCCGAATGATCTGCTCGCTCTTGTGAGTCTCCTTTTCTGATTTTCCACCAGGATAAGGCAGTTTTGCGGACTTCATTTAAATTTTTACCTAAAGTTGTGAATTCTAACAACATTACTAGGGAAAATGTTGTTTCCTCTTTGTGTCCTAATCATAAGAATTCTTTGGAGAGATCCTTACATTCTCTGGATGTTTTCAGAGCTTTGAAATATTATGTTGAAGCAACTAAAGATTTCAGGAAGACTTCTAGTCTATTTGTTGTATTTTCTGGTTCTAGGAAAGGTCAGAAAGCTTCTGCCATTTCCTTTGCATCCTGGTTAAAGTTTTTGATTCATCAAGCTTATTTGGAGTCTGGTCAGGCCCCGCCTCAGAGAATCACAGCTCATTCTACTAGATCAGTTTCCACTTCGTGGGCTTTTAAGAATGAAGCTTCAGTTGAACAGATTTGCAAAGCAGCAATTTGGTCTTCTACCGTTTTGATGTATTTGCATCTTCGGAAGCAGTTTTTGGTAGAAAAGTTCTTCAGGCAGCTGTTTTAGTTTGATTCTTCTGCTTATGTTTTAAGTTTTTTCTTTTCAATTATGATAAAAAAAATTTTTGGATGTGGATTTAATTTTTTCAGCGTAAAATGGCTGTTTTTATTTTTATCCCTTCCTCTCTAGTGACTCTTCTGTGGAGTACCACATCTTGGGTATTACTATCCCATACGTTACTAGCTCATGGACTCTTGCCAATTACATGAAAGAAAACATAATTTATGTAAGAACTTACCTGATAAATTAATTTCTTTCATATTGGCAAGAGTCCATGAGACCCACCATTTTTATGGTGGTTATGGTTTTTTGTATAAAGCACAATTCTATTTCTAGTTCCTTTTTTTTTTTTTTTTTTTTTTGATGATGCTTTTTACTCCTTTTTCTATAACCCCACTACTTGGCTATTCGTTAAACTGAATTGTGGGTGTGGTGAGGGGTGAATTTATATGCATTTTGAGGTTTGGGAAACATTGCCTCTCCTGGTAGGATTGTATGTCCCATACGTCACTAGCTCATGAACTCTTGCCAATATGAAAGAAATGAATTTATCAGGTAAGTTCTTACATAAATTATGTTTTTTTCCAAAGACCTTTAGTCATTTGTACATCTCAGACACATTCTTATGTAGTCTACAGTGTACACATCTTTCTATAGTATGTGCAGATCAGTATTGTACTGAGCATAATGACATGGTGCCATTATCACATATGTATAACTGTGTGATATAAATACCTTTATATAGATCTATGAAGTATTTACTCCCTTCATTTCAAATGGATGTAAACAGATAGTTAATTGTTTTTTTTATGTCAACCTACATTCTCTATACTGTTGTACATATTATGCTCTTTGGAATGATATTGGCAGTAAAATTTATCAGGGAAGCATAAATTATGTTTTTTTCACTATTATTATTTTTTACTAATATTTTTATGATTATTTTTTAATGCACCGATTCCTTGTTCCAGTGGGGTACAATAAATAAAAACTGAGGAATACAGACTGTGACAGAAAGGAATACATCCAGAATGATATAAATAAACTTGAATCTGTACAAAGGAGGGCTAATTAAATGGTATATGGTCTAAAAAATAACTTACTAGGAGAGGCTCAATTACCTAAATATGTATAGCTTAGAGGAGAGAAAAGAAATGGGTGATATAATAGTAACTTTCAAGTATATTAAGGAGCTTAGTAAAGTTGAGGCTGTGAGTATTTTTCATAGAGGTCTCAAGCTGAAGGGTAGTATATTCAGGAGTAATTTGCGGAAGTTCTTCTTTACAGAAAGGATGATTGATTCATGGAATAAACTTTCACAAGAGGTGGTAATGGCAAACACTTTGGGGGACTTCAAAAATGCCTGGGATAAGCATCTATCTTATGAACTAGAAAAGTGTATACTTTCCGGAAACTTTGGGCAAACTTGTTGGGCCTTTGGTTCTTACCTGCCATCAAAATCTATGTTTCTACATTCATTATCAGTTACCAGTAACAAACACAGTAGTTTTTACTACTAACAAGTTTTAACAAGTTCCCCTTGTTCTTCCCCTTATTTGGGTTCACCTTTCAGTCCTGTGATTGATGTACTTACCTTGGCTCATCATGACTGTACCACATGGGGAAACTTAAGGGAAGAACAGGAAGAGTGTGGAGTCTACCTTGGAGATCTCAGCAAGCTATGCCTGCACACACTGCAGATGATAGTTACAATGGTGGTCTATACCTTGCTGGATCACTGCTTCTCTCCCCCAGGACACACTTTTAGTGGCATTTACCGACCAATTTTAAAGACTCCCTGATGTTAATACATTGTAACAGTTTTCCATTCTTTGTAATTTGTTGCATGTTTATTACCTATACATAGATACTCTTCAGTATTATACAAGGCAGTGAAGTTAAGCATCATTTTTGAACTAGGTTTTAAACATAAAATGTTCCTATATTTTGTGCTGAATCACTCCTTAATCAACTTACCTGTTACTGACCTGATTCCTGAGACCACTATGGTAGTGCAGAATTAAGATTTGTTTTAATTTGAGACCATGTAACAATTCCCGGCAACCAAGGCTGTGTGGAAACCTGTTTAGATAATCCTATGTTCCACACAGCCTGCTTTTTTATATGTCCCTAATTGTCATCAGCATGAAAGACAGATAATGGAAAAACTTAATTTCAAACATGGTGCCTATTACTTTAAAGAAACTCAGTGGAATTTAGGGAACCAACACTTTTTAGAGTTTAATTACAGGAAATGGGAGAAAATAAATAAGACAGTTTATTGTAGTCTTTTTTTTCTTTTTTTTTTTTAACTATGCATAATTAAACTTTTTATTACGTTCTATTAAACATGCAAAAGTAAAATGCTCTTAGTTAAAATCTATTAATTACTTTGATATTATGATGGCTATATGAAGGCTACACTGAAAGGTGAACAAACTGCAAAAAGTGATATAATGTATTGCTTTAAAAATTAAAGGGACATATTACTAAAAACAAGTCTGTTATGTTTATCAGGGGTAGGCAACTGGTGGCCCATGGTGCACATACAGCCCTTGGCAGTGTTGTTTTTGGAGAATACGGATAACCTTGGGCTTTGGGGGCTTCCAGTGAGTGGGCCAAAGAGCCCCAATGAGGGTATAATAGACAGTATACCCTAAATTCTTACCTAAATCTGGCCCTGTGCCACTAGAGATTTTAGGAAATATATTATTTGTGTATTTCCACCTAGCCATACATTTATATGCAGCTTTTATCTACAGTATTGATCTGTTCGCCATCACTGATTCATACCTCCTTACTGCCCTGCATCCTGTAGGATTGCCACAGGTTGGAAGGTCTAGCCTACAACCCACATTCTAATTTTGTGGGATTACCCGAGCCACACCCATGGCTTCTCCAGACATGTCCACAACCCAGCCAGGCGCTCTCATGGTCCACCCAGACATGCCCACTGTCCACCTGTGGTTCTGCCCTCCCGATGCAAAATACTGGTGGCCCAGTGCTTATAAGCTCTGTAACCTTTCCCATCCTAGAAAGACTCTGCGGGAATGTTGTAAGGTAGAGGTATGCTGATGTATATGAAAGTGCAGCAGTTAAAAGATAAAAATATTTTTTGGCTCAAAACTAAAAGCTGTTCATATTTTAAGGTAAAAATATCAGCAAGTGCATGATTATATACAGTGGAGTCCTGGCATTTCCACAGAAAAAAAGTTTACTCCAGCAGTGGAGCATACAATTTTCAAAAACTGAAGGGCTTTAAAACATTTTGAAGTATTTTAGATAGAACAGAGAATGTTTTTGAGTACAGTGTCCCTTTAATGCCAACTAGATAATAGCATTACACTAATCTAGTATTCCTATAATGGAGTGAGTTTGTTGGTTTGGTTCGACTGGACATTTCTCTGCCCTTGAGTGATAAGTCCTCTCCCACATTCAAATAGTCTTTCACAATGATCCTTTCTTTAGTATAAGAAAAGCTCTCATTTAAAGCAAGACTATTAGATTTCTGGAATGATTTCCCATCACAGAAAAGAACAGAGAGATGCACTCAACTAGGCTTAGAACTGAAGCTGGAAATACTTCCTTGCATAGTCCCTCGTTACTCACAGGGTACAAACTCTTTCTGCACACTATGCCTTTCACAAATGTAAAATTTCCTGTAGCATATCAGTCTGACCCTGCCAAATGAGTCTAGCGCCAGAATACCAGGCAAATCTCCTTTGAACAAGGGAAAACAAACAAACCCCAGACGTACGTTTCGGCCTCTATGGGCCTCGTCAGTGAGGTGCAGTTGCATCCCTCTAAGGCATGTGTGCAAGGATTTCCCATCAGAAATGTACAGATAAAAGCATAAAGGAAATAAAACGGCTGAATAGGAAAGCCTGTTAATTCTGAGAATTTGTCTAGTAGCTAATCGAACAAAAGTCAAGTTTGACTGAAAATATTGACACATTTGTGGAAAATTAATTTAGGATAAGAGAGCCTCTAGACAGCAGGGTAATAACCGTAACTGTGGTTGTCTGGGGAAATGCTTTTGTGAAATCATTGACTGCCCTGGGGAGGTCATTTATACATACATGTTTCTTAGTGACAATTTATGGGATATAACTGCAAGTTACCTCCAGCCCACCTGTCCCACTAACTCATTCCTAATGTTGCTGTAAAATGTATGAATGCGTAATGCGTTGTGTTCCTCTTTGAGTGCAGTAATTTGATGTGGTGAAGGAATCTTTCTTTATGAAGTTGCTAAGTATACCTTTTCTTTTGACAGTGTTAAAATATTGTATGTAAAGTTATCATCTTTTATATCTGTTTTCATATAACCTATAGCTTTCTGTGAAACCCTTTCAAAAACTATTTGTTCAAATAAAAGCACTCTGCTCATGCTACAGACTTTACCTCAGTTTACTTTTCTTACTGGCTTTTTAGAAGATAGCACTTAGGATCATAAATGGAAAACTTTATTGGGAGTGAGATAATATGGAGATAGTTTGCATTATTTGTTTCAGTGTAAAACCTGCTATCAAGTGATTCTGTGTCTAAAATCTTACTTCTTGCTCCAAAAATGTTGTCTCCTTATCTCCTCTGACTCCTGATAGTTCTTAAGATTTATGTTGTTGTCTGACCCTGTTATAAGTCAGAGGACATGTTTTGGTAAGATATTTTATATTAGATCAACGAAGGCTATAGAAAACACTGGTGTTACAAAAAAGAACAACACATTTTAGATTAGCCCTGTCATTGCTGAGACACCACGCCACCTCTGCTGGGTGGCTATTCCAGGTATTAACTACTCCTCATGAGTGTATCCTGACACATGTCCCTTAATTAATGTTCTAACTTTTATAAATGGATTCAACCATCTGAAAGTTTAGATGTTGGCTCTTTGGAGTTCTGTAAAATGAAGGTTTGGCATTCTGGACCAATGAAGAATAGTTATAATAGTTCCCTAATTCTATTTCCTCTGAATTCTGATGATTATGGTGAATGGAAAAAACACAAAATTACATTTGAAGTCGTACTTCCTTTGGAAATGTGCTTCATCTTTGCTCTAATAAAAATCCAGTGCCTTTAGAGATCAAAACAGCTATTCACACATAGTTGCTATATTCTTTAAGACTCACATTTTTATTTTACTGTGAGGAGATCTAAGCAAGGCAGAGATTTTGTCTTTAAATTTATTTTTACTTTGAAGTTTAACAGCTGCAGTTCCATACAGAGTTGTCTGCCAGGGAGATACCTAATCATGATATTGTTTTGTGGTTAGGTTACGCCTCTTTGCTGTTTGATTTAGATGCTGCTGAAACTTAAAGGGACAGTAAAGTCATAATTAGACATGATTTAGACAGTGTATACAATTTTAAGCAACTTTCCAATTTACTTCTAGTATTTAATTTGCTTCTTTCTCTTGTTATCCTTTGCTGAAAGATTTATCTAGGTAAGCTCAGGAGCAGCAAAGAACCTAGGTTCTAGCTGCTGATTGGTGGCTATATATATATATATATATATATATATATATATATATATATATATATATATATATATATATATATATATATATATATATATATATATATATACACAGATTGTCATTGGCTCACCCATGTGTTCAGTTAGAAGCCAGTAGTGCATTTCTGCTCCTTCAACAAATGATACAGACAAAACGTAGCAAATTTGATAAAAGAAGTAAATTGTAAAGTTGTTTAAAATTGTATGTTCTACCTAACTCATGAAAGAACGTTTTTGGGTTTCCTGTCCCTTTAATAATTGCCAGTTTAACATATGTCTGTACCTGGACCTGCTGATCTAAGCTTAATGCAATTCTGCTGATAATGTGTTGGAATGATGATGAAGTACCACTTAAACTATCCATGTTTTAGCTTTTGTCATGTTGTCCAGAATCTCTGTGACTTTTACTAGTGACCATGCCATAAGGATGGCATACAAACTATACATTTTAGTCATTTAGAGAAAAGAGAAAATCTGTGCTTGTTCAGTATCATGGTGGCCACTCATATTGTGTCTCAGCACGTGTTTCACAGAGGATGAATTAAACTTATTGTAATATGTCGTTCTGTCCCTGTCCATACACAAATTACCAGGCAATTTTCTTCTTTTAAATCAAACTAGCAACCAGATATACAATTTAGTCTGTATGAAGGCCCACAGAAGGCCGAAACGATCGTCTGGGGTTGTTGTTTTCTCTTGTTCAGAGAAGAATTGCCTGGTATTTCGGCGCTGGACTGTCAATGGGCAGGGTCAGACTGATATGCTACAGGATATTTTTTCTCTGTGAAGGGGCATAGTGTGCTAAAAGAGTATGCACCCTGAGTGGCACACTATAATAAAATGAACAGGCACAGAAGTTTTTCCAGCTTTTGTTCTGTCTCAGCTGAGTGCATCTCTCTCTCGCTTTTTATTTCTGTATGAAGCTTGCCAGTGAGGTTCAGTTGCCTCTCTAGGTATGTGAACAACTCCACGTATGGATTCCCCTTATAACATACAGCGACTACACCGAGTATTTTGCATAAACATAAATGAGAAAAACTCAAACAACCAATAATGGTAAAAATCACTAGGTGGGGGAAGCAGTGTTGTCTTTGGGACACTCACAACCCTACAGATGTAAGGTGTTTAGAGGATCATCTGGGAACAGGTTAATCATAATATGAAAATCTGATTTATTTTTTGTACAGAACAGAAGAGATTCATGATCTAAAGGTGGAAGAAGGTTATGCTCAGAGAAATCTGAAAAACATCAGGTGTATTGTTTCATCCTGTCCCTGTGTCATGTCTCCACCTCCTATTACACTCTGTTATTTTCCCACTAATTCTCTCTCTGCCCACATCCTTTTGTCCTACATTATGCAGCAGAATGAAATCTGTTTCTATTTTCTGCTCACTATTACTCCTGTGACTAAAGTGGTAGGTGGATTTCAACACTAATGGATAATTCATTGTTGCCTATAGCTTAACACACTTCTTGATGCAGTAAATATTTTATGCATTGGCTTACAGAGTCCTTTCTACTTTATATTTGCATTATTTTGTTGGTTTAAGTATACAGCAATATGGTAGCGGTATGGCTACTGGAGCTAAGAGTACTATATATATATATATATATATATATATATATATATATATATATATATATATATATATATATATATATATGTGTGTGTGTTTATATAATAAAACATCATGATGGTGAGGGTGTGTATTTCAGGAATCTGGGACATGAGATTTCACATAAGCTACAAAAAGTACAGAGCCAGGTGGATTTTGTCTATCTTCAAATTCCTTGCTTTTTTTTGTATTGACATACCTAGAATGAATTCTTAACTTTAAAAGTTTTTTTTTTCTAATGTTAACCCTTCGGTTCCTGCTATCATTTTCAGTAATGTAATTGCTACTCTGCTTAAAGTAACAGTTTACCCAAAATATTTCTCCCCTTTAATGTGTTCCAAATGATCGATTTTACCTGCTGGAGTGTATTGAATTGTTAACAAGTAGCTTGAAATAGCTGATTTAGCCTGTGGTATCCCCTCCTATACTGAAAGTTTTTGGATTTAAAGGGACAGTCAAGCAAAAAAAAAAACCAAACTTTTTCATGATTTAAATAGGGAATGTAATTTTAAACAACTTTCCAATTTACTTTTATTACCAATTTTGCTTTGTTCTCTTGGTATTCTTAGTTGAAAGCTAAATCTCGGAGGTTCATATGCTAGTTTATTAGACCTTGAAGGCCGCCTCTAATCTGAAAGTATTTTGACAGTTTTCACCACTAGAGGGCGTTAGTTTGTGTTTCACATAGATAACATTGAGCTCAAGCACGTGAAGCTCCTAGGAGCCAGCACTGATTGGCTAAAAATGCATGTCTGTCAAAAGAAATGAAATAAGGGGGCAGTTTGCAGAGGCTTAGATACAAGGTAATCACAGAGGTAAAAAATATATTATTATAACTGTGTTGGTTATGCAAAACTGAGGACTCGGTAATAAAGGGATTATCTACATTTTTAAACAACAACAATTCTGGTGTTTACTGTCCCTTTAAGTCCAAGTTATTTACAGGCTATGTAAACACAACCAGTTGAAGAACCGACACTCCCGGTGGGGGGGCGGGATAGAAGATATAACTAATAAAATAATAATTTTCCATTGTTCTCTCTAAGTATTAGGCATTGGTTTGCAAACAGACATAAGATAAGAAAGCAAGTGTATGTACACAAAGTGATAACATAACATCTCATTTTACCTGCAAGTTCAAACCATTTCAATAGGCTGTGATTTCAAAGCACGAAACCAGCAATTTAATATACACATATAAATTTGAAAATGCAATTTCTTATACATTTTATACTGTTATTGGAAATACATTAAGGGGAACAACTATTTTACTGTATACTGTCCCTTTTAAAACCTCCTTTCTTGGTCATACAGCTGCAAGAGTGAAAGTGTTGATAATGAAATGGTTATATATTATCTGACTGTTGAATTATCTTCTTTCCTGCTGTTGTCTGACGTGTACAATGCAAGGCACTGTTCTTTGTTTTCTTTTATTAGCCAACATTTTAGTTAAGTATAAAAAAATGAAACCGATAGTTACTGCTAAATTAGGTAATAGATACAATTAAGTAGCCAGTCACCAGTTTTCAATCAGGCACCAATGGTATAGACTGTGAAGATCATGAGCTGAACTTCCTGTCCGTGTGATCAATAATTGTGTGCCTCTTTAGGTAGCACAAGGTATTTATCTCTTTGGTTTTGTGACTAATTAAACCTTTGCAACCCAGTGCAATTTCTTTATCCTCACGGGCAGATTTGCTGAAGATGTCTAGTTATCCTATTTCAACTCAGCTTTGATGATTTCAGTAAACAGAAATTGCATTTATAAGGCAAAGGAAATTGTGATAAATATCTGACAATTCTCAGCTTGGTCTTTGTATGAAGATTTGTATGTTTTTATACAATATTATGTTTTTCTTTTTATTTCTATATGTATTGTATTTACAAATGTTGTCCTTGTCATGTGACATGAAACAGTGCTCCTTTAGTAAAATGATATATGTTAAACCAAAGTAAACCTAAAAAAAACAATTTGTGTTATAAAAAGAAGTAAACAATTTACTTGTTTTCATGCAAAATAAACACTTAGACATTCATAGTGTAGCCACTGCCGTAGTTTAACCCACTGTTTAGTTGCTGTTTTTTGTAAATTAAAACAACAAAACAGACTGTTTTATATCCCTTTTAGTGTTTATATACTTTCTATAGAATTTATTTGTGCCTGCTTCTATGAGTCTTTTTTTGCCTGTTCAAATTGACTATATTAAAAGCTGATCCTGAATTTCATGCAGCAAGCCAATGTTTGAATCTTCCATCTGGAACACTTTTATGAAACTAGAGAGCTTTAGAGAATCGGTCCTAAGACTCGTCCAAGGCTATCAAGGGCTTTGATATCTCAGTGTGATATGGTGGAGCAGTACTACTGAATGCTATACTATAGATCAGCGATTTCAACCTTTTCTCCAGATTTGTATATTCATTGCAAATAAACTATATCTGGATGAGGCTTCAGAGATCAACTTTTGACTGGGCAAATATAATCTGTATAAGTAAACAAAATCCCGCAAGGGCTGGTTGCTGTTTTTTTGTCGCAATGCTAAAGCTGTTTGCAAGGGTGTTGATTCATTACCTTTTGTAAACTGGTTTTCCTCTTATAAAGTAAAGCTTATTGAATCCCCTACACATATAAGCTCAAGGACATTATTACATCAGAATGGTTCAAGGGAAAAAAATTTTTTTGATGCTGCCATATGATATAATACATAAGAACTAATGCAAAAGTGGATGATCATAATTTAATTATGCGTAGTAAAACACTTTGCAATATACTTATTTATTTTGTCCTTATACCTGTAATTTAATTCTGAAAATGAAGAGCTTTCCATTTCTGACAACTGGAATGGCACAAGCCTAACCCTGCCACATGTTTGTCCCTAATTGGTTTCAGCAAAGATGATTAATGAAAGAACTGAAAAACATTTTCAACCTCACCCACTGATCATTTATTACAAGTCTACAAAATAAAAACTTGTAATTATTATAATAATTATTATTATTAGTCATTATTCTGCTATCAACTATGTCCCTTTTGATTGTACATTGCATACATGCTTTGTCTTGGATCACTATAAGACTCACCTGGGTACTTAAGGTCTGTACAATGTATATTTTTTAATAATCAGATTATTCAGTCACTGAACCCATCTTCCCTATTGGCTGAGACCTGAGGGAGGGGTGGGCATGACTTGCATGGTGCATAAAATGGCAACATATTTATGCAAGCTTTTATCTTTGTTCGTTTTTATGTGCTTCAAACTGTTGTTTGTATGGAATTCTAAGTGTATTTCCTATGCCACTCATGGAGCCATGATTTTTTAACTACTATTGTATTTCTAGTGGCTTATACTGTTTGTAACAAAATATTGTATTAACCAACCTATCCACCTCAGCCTTACCCATAGGCGCTCACTTCATTCACAAAAATTAAAATGGCAGCATGCCTTGTGGCATTATGTAATGGGGCATTGTGTCATTTATCATTTCTACACTAAGTTTCTTATTTTAGCTGTGGAATACATGTGAGCAGTATGTACTCTGAACAATATCCTACAATAAAACAAAATTTAAGGAATTTGTCTTTTATGTTTGTAGTGAAAGCTGAAAATGTCCACTAGTTTATGACTAGGGAATATTAGCAGCACATTAGTTAGAAACTGAGCTGTTTTTCTTGTAGAAAATTGAACCCACTAGTAATGTTTCTTTCCTATCATGGTTAGTAACCATTATTTACTACAGGTTAAATGCAGTTGTTGTTTGCCAGTCCAGCTCATCTACAAGTCTTTACAAGCTCTTCAACCTTTGTTGCTAAATTGCTCCTTTTTAAATTTAATTCCATGTGTTAGCCTGTTTTTCTTTTTGCATATGTGTCCCTGTGTTTTCAAACACATCAGTTAAAGGGACATGAAACACAATTTTTTTTCTTTTATGATTTAGATAGAGAAAATGATTTTAAACAACTTTCCAATTTACTTCTATGATCTATTTTGCTTCCATCTTTTATTATCTTTTGTTTTTAGAAAGAGCAATGCACATGGGTGAGCCAATAACATGAGGCATACATGTGTAGCCACCAATTAGCAGCTCCTGAGCCTATCTAGATATGCTTTTCAACAAACTACATCAAGAGAACAAAACACATTTAATTATAGAAATAAATTGGAAAGTTTAAAATCGCAAGCTTTCTCTGAATCACAATAGGAAAAAATTGGGTTTCATGTCAATTTAAGTATTGCAGAGTAAAAAATGTATGAAAATTAGCTTTTTAAGGTTTATTTCTGTATATTAAAGCTCTGATTTTGTGTTTTGAAGCCACAACCTAATAAAATGGGTTGAGCTTGTAGGTATAATCAGATCTCATTACTGTATCACATTGTACACATATACCTGCTTCTTTATCTTATATCTGTCCTTAAAACAATCACCAATACTTTGAGAGAACAATGGAAAATCAACATTTTATTACCTTATCTCTGTTTATCACACTGGGAGTGTAATTTCTTCTGCTGGCTGTGTTTACAAAGCTTATCTATAGCTGGTACGCGCGGCCACAAACTTTCAGAATAGGTGGGGATACCACATGCTAAATTAACAATTTCAAATGCCAATATAAGGCTAAAGGAGCTACTTGTAAACAATTTAATACACTCCAGCAGGTAAAGTGGATCATTGGGAACAAATTAAAGGGGAGAAAAATTTTGAGTAAACTGCCCCTTTAACAAGTAGGAAATTTGTATTTCTGCTTGATCCAGTCTTACCTCAAATATCTGCAATAAAATAATGTATGGGCACATTTTAAAGTTAAAGGCCTTGCTATTATGTGTTTTGTTTGTTAATTAAGGGCATTCAAATATATGCTATGGACCGTGCATAGATCTAATACGATGGAAAATCTTTTCAGGAAGGTAAAGAGAGGGTCTGTAATGTGCCAAGTGATTCTTATCTGCAGTCACTGCTATTTTTAATGTCATCATGCAAAACGATGCATCCTACTTCTGGGCAGGATTACTAGCTTGGAACAGGCGTAAATCACACACTCTGCTCATTAGCATCCACCCAAATTCTTGTGTGCCACTGCCAAGCATGATCAGCTCTCATTCAATTCACAGTCCTAAAAAGCCATTCATAATCCCTCAAGTGCGGATAGAGCCTGCAATGAATTGCTGCAGAACAAGCAAATGAAACACTTGCAATCTAGGAGTATTGCAAGTTTCATTATTGGATTTTGGACTTGCCATGGTTTGTGTGACGTTATAAAACATTACACTCATGTTCACCTGCTTATTTTGTTTGGACAAACAACATTGTGGGTAATAGTTTATTTACTTAACATTTTATTGTGACCCTATCATTTTATCCTATTTATTATATGGAGCAGGACAGCTGATCAGTTTAAAGGAACGTGTAAAAATAGCATGCTCTTTGTTTGCTTTTTAAAATCCCTTTTCATTGTGTTAAACCATTGCAAAGGGATTCAATACAGAGTTAAAGTTGCTCACCCACATACATAGCATTGCTGCTTTAGCAGACAATGGGTATCCACCAAAGACTGCTGTGTCCTTCTCAAGAACAATATGAGAGCATATTCAGTGCCATTGTTAAACACATGGTGAAAAAAAAGATTTTTATTTAAAAATAAAGTACTTTAAGTCTGCAGTAACAATTCTCTCTTAAAGGGACAGTCAAAATTAAACTTTCATGATTCATATAGGGCAGGAAAATTTAAACAACTTTCCAATTTACTTTCATTATCAAATTTGCTTTGTACTCTTGGCATTGTTTGTTAAAAGCTAAACCTAGGTAGGCTAATATGCTAATTTCTAAGCCCTTGAGGGCCATCTCTTGCTCTCTGATCACTAATATAAATATAGACTAATTTGCTGAAAGAATACATCTATAATTTTCATATTAAGCTATTTATTAAAGGGACAGTCTAGTCAAAAATAAACTTTCATGATTCAGATAGGGCATCTAATTTAAACGATACAGGTACTAGGGAAGACATTGCTCCAAATCCTGGTAGAAACACTGCAGCTGTGGGCAAACAACTCACAGCAGTACAATCCAAGCAAATCACATGGCACATATGTGCGCCGTCACAAATCAGCTTGGTGCGCATCCAATGGAAAGAGGCCGAACCAGCCTCAGCATGAACAAAAAGTGTAGAAAAAGACAGCACTCAGGATCCTATGACTAAGTGCCGCACGGCACGAAACGTGGAGTTACCCAGGAGCCAGCACTGATTGGTTAAAATGCAAGTCTTTTAAAAGAACTGAAATAAGGGGGCAGTCTGCAGAGGATTAGATACAAGGTAATCAGAGGTAAAAGGTATATTAATATAACTGTGTTGGTTATGCAAAACTGGGTAATAAAGGGATTATCTTTGTAAACCATAAACATTCTGGTGTAGACTGTCCCTTTTAACAATAATCACTTAAATGTATTTTTAATGTGTATTGTCATAAAAATGCTTACTAAATGTGCAAGTGTCACAGATAAAAATGGTCACCTTTTATAAGCATTTTCCAGTCTAGATGACAAGTTGACCTCATGTCACTTAATGTCCCATCAGGAGCAAAATTATTAGCAAAGAGATTCTGTGTTATGTGATTTTCTCTGTTATACCATACCGAATAGTACTTGCAAATACTTCATCTTTAAAAAGTAACATAGGCACAGATATCTATTAATAAGAAAAAATAAAACCATCAAATCATCTTTTTTAATGATGTATAAAAGTACATTATTTTAAACAACTTTCCTATTTACTTCTATTATCAAATTTGCTCCATTATCTTAGTATGTTGTTGAAGGATTAGCAAAGTGGTAGAGATAGCTGAACACATCAGGTGAGCAATGACAAGAACCATATATTTACAGCTACCAATCAGCAGCTAGTGCATTTCTGCTCATTAGCATACCAAGGTATGCTTTTCAATAAAGGTTACAAAGAGAATTATGCAAATTGGATAAGAGGTAAAATGGAAATGTGTTTAAAATTGCATGAGCTATCTTAATTGTGAAAGTATAATATCAAATGTACTGTCCTTTTAAGTATTTATAAATAACCCCTTTATCTAACTATGGCAGACATGATCTCCCAGGTGACCTTAAAACATCAGAGCAATGAGTTGTATTAAACATGGGAACACAGTGGAGGGTCAGTCAGACAATTATTGGGTGTAATCTGTGTATGTACTTTGTGCTCTTTGCTTCTGAAGGCTATTGTGCCCCATAGATTGTATCCCCATAGGGTTTCAAATTAACGCCTGAGTTTTATCAATAATGTTATGAAACATTTCATTGCTCAGTCAATACACTTGATACATTTACTACATTGTTATATTAGATCCTTGTAGTTTGTGTTCAAGTTGAACATTTTACATAAAAAAGAGAAGAGAACCCCCCCCCCCCCCACACACACACACACGAAAAAAAATAAAAATAAAACTGTTAATTAATTTCACAGAACACAAAGGGGAAGCTACTTGCGCTTTCTGTATATTTTTCATCAGATTAATTTCCGGTTTGAGCAGAGCCAAGATATGCTCCTAAACACTGCCTTGTTCACATTCCTAGACCCTATTTTTTGCTATCTCACAGGGCTCTCAGATTGCTGCTTTTACTGTTTTCATCTCTTCAACCCAACATTTTATTTCCAGAATTGGTCTTCTATTATGCAGCCTGGCAGCACTTGAGTCTGGCTAGCGTGCTCTTTTTCTAAGAGACAAGCTATAAAGTTTCAAAAGGCATTGGAAGCCGTTCAGCATCATTTAATTAATATTGTTTCTCAGTTACAGTATGTTCAAGTAAAAATAAATAAATAACCTTTTGTCAATGTATTGGCCAATAATACATAGCTAGCTTATAAAAACAAATATATATATATATATATATATATATATATATATATATATATATATATATATATATATATATATATATATATATATAATCAAATGCCAGGGAGCCACTGGCACCTTAAAAGTAAGCCCTGGTTTAAACTTCCCAAGACACCCGTGGGTGCGCCCCCCCCCCCCCCAAAAAAAAAATGGAGAGTATAATCTGAAAAATTCAGAGTGTTGGCTTTAAGGACTATTGTGAAAAAATGTACCTCTAACGCAAATGATCCTTGTATTGTTTGACGCTAGTTACCTGTGATAACGTCTAGTTTACTTTGATGAAGTTTAACAACACCTAACGTTTTTACTATGGAGTTAAAGGATAGTAAACAAAAATATTATTGTTAAAAAGATAGATAATCCCTTTATTTACCATTCCCCGGTTTTGCATAACCAACACTGTTATAGAAATATACTTTTTACCTCTGCAATTACCTTGTATCTAAGCCTCTGGAGACTGCCTACTTATCTCAGATCTTTTGACAGACTTGCATTTCAGACAATTAGTGCTGACTTAAATAACTCCACGTGTGTGAGCACAATGTTATTTATTTGAAACCCATGAACTAACGCCATCTAGCTGTGAAAAACTATCAAATGCAGATAAGAGGCAGCCTTCAAGGGTTTAGAAATTGGCATATGTTTAGCTTTCAACTAAGAATACCAAGAGAACAAATCAAATTTGATGATAAAAGTGAATTAGAAAGTTGTTTAAAATGACATGCCCTATCTGAATCATGAAAGTTTAATATGGACTTTACTATCCCTTTAACTGTTTTGGTTATCACTATAGGAAAACACCTGTCTGACTCCTAAGAAACGTTTTTCAATCCTCCATCTTATTAGTTTCTCTTGTTAACCCCTGCAATTGGATATCCATTGCTTTAAAAGACAAGTGTTGGGGTTGCTTTGTGAAAATAATTTGAGACAAAAATGTTTTATGCTTTACAAATGGATGGTAGTTTTGCTTTCCATAATTCGGCAGTTATTTCACATTGTTATATTGATTTGTAGTTTTATTGAAAATGTTATTTTCTTTCCCAGTAATTTGTCCTTTTCCTCTCTTATCTTCTCCATCAGGTGTGATAACGGCATAGATTAAGCTTGTTAAAGGTAAGTCCTGCATGTTTAGTTTTATTTCCATTCTTCGTGTAAGTGTACATACACTGTGTGCAGAATTATTAGGCAAATGAGTATTTTGACCACATCATCCTCTTTATGCATGTTGTCTTACTCCAAGCTGTATAGGCTCGAAAGCCTACTACCAATTAAGCATATTAGGGGATGTGCATCTCTGTAATGAGAAGGGGTGTGGTCTAATGACATCAACACCCTATATCAGGTGTGCATAATTATTAGGCAACTTCCTTTCCTTTGGCAAAATGGGTCAAAAGAAGGACTTGACAGGCTCAGAAAAGTCAAAAATAGTGAGATATCTTGCAGAGGGATGCAGCACTCTTAAAATTGCAAAGCTTCTGAAGCGTGATCATCGAACAATCAAGCGTTTCATTCAAAATAGTCAACAGGGTTGCAAGAAGCGTGTGGAAAAACCAAGGCGCAAAATAACTGCCCATGAACTGAGAAAAGTCAAGCGTGCAGCTGCCAAGATGCCACTTGCCACCAGTTTGGCCATATTTCAGAGCTGCAACATCACTGGAGTGCCCAAAAGCACAAGGTGTGCAATACTCAGAGACATGGCCAAGGTAAGAAAGGCTGAAAGACGACCACCACTGAACAAGACACACAAGCTGAAACGTCAAGACTGGGCCAAGAAATATCTCAAGACTGATTTTTCTAAGGTTTTATGGATTGATGAAATGAGAGTGAGTCTTGATGGGCCAGATGGATGGGCCCGTGGCTGGATTGGTAAAGGGCAGAGAGCTCCAGTCCGACTCAGACGCCAGCAAGGTGGAGGTGGAGTACTGGTTTGGGCTGGTATCATCAAAGATGAGCTTGTGGGGCCTTTCCGGGTTGAGGATGGAGTCAAGCTCAACTCCCAGTCCTACTGCCAGTTTCTGGAAGACACCTTCTTCAAGCAGTGGTACAAGAAGAAGTCTGCATCCTTCAAGAAAAACATGATTTTCATGCAGGACAATGCTCCATCACACGCGTCCAAGTACTCCACAGCGTGGCTGGCAAGAAAGGGTATAAAAGAAGAAAATCTAATGACATGGCCTCCTTGTTCACCTGATCGGAACCCCATTGAGAACCTGTGGTCCATCATCAAATGTGAGATTTACAAGGAGGGAAAGCAGTACACCTCTCTGAACAGTGTCTGGGAGGCTGTGGTTGCTGCTGCACGCAATGTTGATGGTAAACAGATCAAAACACTGACAGAATCCATGGATGGCAGGCTTTTGAGTGTCCTTGCAAAGAAAGGTGGCTATATTGGTCACTGATTTGTTTTTGTTTTGTTTTTGAATGTCAGAAATGTATATTTGTGAATGTTGAGATGTTATATTGGTTTCACTGGTAAAAATAAATAATTGAAATGGGTATATATTTGTCTTTTGTTAAGTTGCCTAATAATTATGCACAGTAATAGTCACCTGCACACACAGATATCCCCCTAAAATAGCTATAACTAAAAACAAACTAAAAACTACTTCCAAAAATATTCAGCTTTGATATTAATGAGTTTTTTGGGTTCATTGAGAACATGGTTGTTGTTCAATAATAAAATTAATCCTCAAAAATACAACTTGCCTAATAATTCTGCACTCCCTGTAGTGAGGATCTAAACTATTTGTTTTTTTCTCTTTTGCGCATGTTTTCTTTTCCTTTCTCACGTTTTTGTTGCCAGTGTACATTGTTTAGGGAAAGTGGGTTATGGGGAAAAATGTCAGTCCTCAGAGTTGAAAATAGATGGGATCTAAAAAGGGATCTCAGTCCCTTTATTTGCACTTCTCAGTCCATGGCGTTTAGTAGTCTCACTGTACTGTGTTTCGCTTCTTATCTTTCTCTTCTTATCCAAGAAGTATTTTTAATTTTCTTTCATTAATACAAATTAATTTGAGCATCTTATCTTCCTCTATATTGGAGTATTTTGGACACTCTAGCAAGTATATTTGTCTCAGCTTCTCTGACTCCCTGCTCAGTGTTGACTCGACCTGCTTTCTTTTGGATACCATGTTTTTCAGTGTCTGACATCTCTGTTTTTCGGTATCTGACATCTCTGTTTTTTGGTGTCTGACATCTCTGTTTTTCTGTTATATGTAGTCATTCTGTATATTTTGTGTTATGGTGCGAGTATATAGTTTCTATGTAAGGAGTGGTAGACTGTTAATGTTGGTGCATTTTCTACCTTGCTCTTCCAAGTGATCACATTGTTGTTGTTTTTTTGCTTATTAGTTCTATCTGTTGGTGCAGATTTAGTTTGTTCTTTATAGAGTGAACGGATAAGCATTTTGATGTCACAGGGTTTGTTTAGAGGATTGGGTCCACCATCACAACATAGATATGTACATAGCTACATTTATGTAGATAAATTATGATACAAGCAGAAGATACTGTGACTCATGTGTACACCAGATTTTTTTTTAACCCCCCCCCAAAAAAAACCCCAGAACAAAACACTTCTCATATTTTTCACCTGCAAATCTGTGTAGAAAATGGTTTTAAGGTGTAGAAGGATCCCATCTTCAAAACAAACTTATCTGTTGACAAACTTCTTACCTACACAACTATATTTCTGCTCAAACACTTTCCAAAGAGACAAACACTTGATTCTTCTTCAAGTCTGTCTGTCAGAAGATTGTAGATGCTCGTGACAACTAGTGTAGTGGTTATGTGACCTTGCTCTGCTCCTTGATGTCAAAGCAATTCCTTCTACCACACGATCATTGTTTTGATGTCTCCCATGACCAATCAATCCCTTAATTCAATTAAGCTAATGTAATAAGATCCTCCCTGTCCCTGTTTAGTTTCTGCTGCCAAAGCATATTGTTCCAACCTATATAGCGGTTTGTGTGCAGCAGACCCATTTGAAGCAGCAATATATCCCTCCATTTACAAAGCTGCATGAGAATGCATCTGTTATTATTTCACAAATTACTTCTTGTTGGCTGGTGACTAGAGATGTCCTTTCTAGGCAGTTCCAAAACCTTTTTACTGTTGCTCTGTGTGGCTTTTTTATGTACACATTCTTCAATTTGCTGGCATATTTTTGCTTATTACAGTCCATTGTATAATTGTGTTTTCCCTCAGCATACTTGTAATACCTTTAATATAATCATATCAACATTATGTTCTTCCTATTTAAATTTGTTTTGTGACAATGGAGTTGGTTTTGCACAAGAGCCCACTGATTGGGTAGACTGATGGGGAAGCAGTGAATTTAAAGAGGCATGAAACACAACTTTTTACTTTTACAATTCAAATAGACCATATCATCTTAAACAACTTCTCAATTCACTTCTATTATTACATGTGCTTTGTTCTCTTGGTATCCTTTGTTGAAGGGAGTAGCATTGCACTACTGGTAACTAGCAGAACACATCTGGTGAACCAATGACAAGTTGTTTATATGTGCAGCCACCAATCAGCAGCTAGCTTCCAGTAGTGAATTGCTGCTCTAGGTATTCTATTATCCAATTTGCTTCTTTTTCTATATACGATTTGCAGAAAAGAAGTTGATTGGAAAGTTGTTTTAAATTGTACATCCTACCTTAGTAATAAAAGAGCATGGGACAGGAGTCAAACATGAAACGTTCAAGATTCAGATAGAGCATTTCGTTTAAACAACTTTCCAATTTACTTCTATTGCATAATTTGCTTCATTCTCCTGGCAGCCTTTGTTGAAAAGAATACCTAGGTAAGCTCAGGAACAGCAATGCACTACTGGGAACTAGAAGCTGATTCATGGCTGCACATATATGCCTCATTTCATTGGTTTACCTGATGTGTTCAGCTAGCTCCCTGTAGTGCATGGTTGCTCCTTATAAAGCAAATTTGACAATAGCAGTAAATTAGAACGTTTTATAAAAAAAAATGTATCCTCTATCCGAATCATGAAATATATTTTTTTCTTTCATGTCTTTAATCTTTTGAGTAGTGCTTGTCGTTGTCAGCGTTCTATATGCTTATGCATGTTCTAGTAAGTGGAGCATTGTCACACTGACTTCATAATATTAACAGGGATCTTACTTCTATTCATTTAGTTCTTTGATTGGTTGATAAATTAAATGAGTGTTCTGAGATGGCTTATTTGCATTAAAAGTGAAGTAATGAAGTGCTTCAAATAGTAACTCATTTTAAACGGTTACACGTTTAAGGAATTGGGATTTCAATGATATTTCTGATAGCATATGCTTTATTTAAAGGAAATCAGTGTTAAATGGACAATCTACTACATAATTGGTATTGTTTAAAAAGATAGGTCATCCCTTTAGTACCCATTCCCCAGTTTTGCCTAACATTGTTATATTATTATACTTTTTACCTCTGAGATTACCTTGTATCTAAACCTCTGCAGACAGCCCCCTTATCTCAGTTCTTTTGACAGACTTGTATTTTAGCCAATCACTTATAAATAACTCCACGGAAGTGAACACAATGTTATCTATATAGCCCACATGAACTAGCACCATCTAACTGTAAAAAACTGTTAAAATGCACTGAGATAAGAGGCAGCCTTCAATGGCTTAGAAATTAGCATATAAGCCTAGGTTTAGCTTCCAACAAAGAATACCAAGAGAAAAAAGTAAATTTTATGATAAAAGTGAATTGGACTGACTCATACGAATAGCAATAACATGTTGAGAGCCCTTACGAACCTAGAGAAATTATACACAGCACAACACCCAAAGAGACACACTCTGTCCAGGATTTATGCTATTTTGACACAGCCCCCTCCAGGTAATCTTCCCCCATCAATTGAGTCCTGGGAGAGGGAATTGGGAATTATAATCCTCCCCCACGTTGCAGTTGATATTTTTAGAAACACCAAGTCCTCTTCCTCCTCAGCTTACTTAGTAGAACTTAACTACAAAATACTTCATAACTGGTACCTCACCCCTAGACGCCTACATAGGTTATATCCCTCACTACCAGATAGATGTTGGAGGTGCGGACACATAGGCAGCGGCATGGGGCACATGTGGTGGTGGTGTAATGCAATTAACCAGCTATGGAGGCTCTGTATTGGGGAAATGGAGAAAGTCCTGAACTGCGTTCTACCCTTAGACCCCCTAATCTTTCTACTCAATAAATTTAGGAAATTGACATCTAAAGCACATCACATATTGTTCCAAATAATGAGAAACGGTGTGAAATCTATTATAGCTAAACAATGGAAAGCACAATCACCCCCAGATCTCCAGAGGTGGAGAGGCAGAGTCTCGGAGTTAATAGAATTAGAGGAATTCGGCTCCTATAAAAACAACACTAGGGACCCATATATAGAAGCCCAAGCCCTTTGGGACCACTATCTATCAGAGATAAAGAATTGAGGCCCAGGGCGGACATGCAGCAGTAGAGTTGGCCTTAGGTGAATCATTTTTGGAAAAGAGCTAGATATACTTTATAAATTTTGAGAGAGTTTTCATACTACTGTTTATAATGTGTTTAATGTTATGCAAGTACCTACAATGATAAGCAATTCCTGAAGAGTTCTGTAGACACAATTTAGTTTACTTCACTACCATAAGCTTTGAGAATAACTTGTGAATTGGCTGAACGCCATTTATTTTATTTATTGCAATACAGCATATTGGATTCTGTTATTTTTCTTATTCACTATGTACTTCCCTTGCTTGAACCAGTGTTTTGTGTTTGTAACTTATATGACATATTCTCAATAAAAAAGAATTTTGATTAAAAGTGAATTGGAAAGTTGTTTAAAATTGCATGCCCTATCTGAATCATGAATGTTTAATTTTGGCTAGACTGTCCCTTTAAAGTAAATGGTGATGTATTAATACAGGAAACAAGCAGAACAATATATACACTTTTTCCCTTCATTATTGCTCTTCTTAATGTAAATGTTGGACAAAACTTTGTTAATAAAGATAAGTAGTTACACAATGAAAGTTCTTCTGTAACTTCTCAAAAAGGGAATCACTGAGGGTGATCGAAACTTTAAATAGATTTATGAAAATAAATAAAAAAGGTATGAAGTAAATTAAGAAAGTTAAAGTGGAATGCTGAGCCAATCAGTTTTGATCTGCTGTCATTGAATGTTTTTAGCCAGACCTAGATTCTTTGATTGTATCTTTCCAGTAAGTACACAGGGAGTGCAACAGACCTGGACTAATTCTGTTAGGACAAGTAGTGGAATTAGCACTGTCTGTATAGAGAAAACAGGGTGCATGCTGAGTGTGTGATGTGCTTTTCAGTTGTCTGAACAAAAAAGAAAAAAAAAAAGTCTAGTTAGTAAAAAAAATAACCCATGAAATTTGTATATCTTATCTATCCTATCTATCTTATTTGTGTGTATTGCTACGCTGGCATGTGCAGGCAGTGGTGAATTGCTACGCTGGCATGTGCAGGCAGTGGAGTAGTTACTCTGGCATGTGCAGGCAGCGGTGTAAGATAAAGCTGGCAAGTGCAGGCAGTGGTGTATTACTACGCTGGCATGTGCAAAAAAAAAAGGAATGTCTAATGACCTAGGTAACATATAAGGAATAGATAAAATGTAAATCTAGTATTGACCAACCTTGCAAGTAGATGAAACTTGTTTGCTGGGCAAATGACCCAGCATTCCATGTTTTGCTCAGATAGGATATAGTTGCCAGCTGTGCTCAATAAATATACCGGAAAACCTATAGGTGGCTGAGCGCTGGTTGTAGGTGGGGACACACAATGTTTCTCCAAAAGCTTAACCTTAGGCCCCACCAGGTTTTTTTTTTTTTTTCACCCACAAGTGAGCAGTCATTTTTAATTGCTTGGTTGTCAGTAAACCACACATGCAGTAGTGACCCTCTTGACTGCCAGGAGCACACACATAGAACAATGATTTAACACCCCCATGGCTGCATGTCACATTTCTAATACAAAATGCACAGTGCTACTTCTTTTTGGGCCATATTTGTAATGCATAGGAGGCCCTTTACATTTAGATGACCTGCAGGAATATAAATACTGGATATTTATTAAGTGTTGAGTATTTTTGTACAGATTTTACTGGACTGTCCGGTTAAATACTTGACACCTGGCAACCCTAAGCCCAGAGCATATGCTGGTCCCTTGCAAGGGTTTACAGAGAGCAAGGCCAATGACCAGACTTCAATGAGACAAGTGCATAGTCTGGGTCTTTGTAAGCCGTTCTGGTCATAGACCAACTCAATCTGTCACCTCATTAAATGACTAATATCACTTATTTGCTGATGATTTGTAAAGAAATGCAACCGTTATGTGTTTCACAATTCATATGTGCATCTTAAACCTTTAATGGGATAGAAAGGTCAAAAATAAAATTGCATAGGTACATTTTGATTTGAAATAAAAGCAGTTTTGCAATATACAGGTGACCCTCGTTTTACAACGGTTCAATTTACACTGTTTCAGAATAACAACCTTTTTTTCCAGTCATGTGACTGCTATTGAAAAGCATTGAGAAGCAGTGCATTTATTAAAATAGCCAATAGTTGGAGTTGTCCGCTTGTGTTGCAGCAAAGTCAAGCAAGCTGAAATTAATCAGTTAAACCAGACCTGAGCTATCGAGCAGATTTCAAAGGAACAAGATCTTCCTGTCTATAAATCAGTCCAGATTGGAATGCAAAGAAAGAACTGTTTGCAGAAAAATGCAAGTGAAGTCTGTGTTGTGTGATTATTTTATTAGGTTTATAATGCTGTTTAGCAAATGTTTTTGTTCATTTAACTTAGTTTAATTATATATTCTGTGTTGTGTGATTATTTTATTAGGTTTATAATGTTGTTTAGCATTTAAAGTCTTCATTTCAAAGCTTTAAAAATAATGTATTAGGTGTTACTTATGACAATTTTGAGAAGGGCCTGAACCTAACTCCCTCACTTCCCATTGACTTACATTATAAACTGGGTTTCAATTTACAACGATTTCGATTTACAACCATTTCTTCTGGAACCTAACCCCGGCGTAAACTGAGGGCTACCTGTACTTTTATTAGAAAAAACGCTTTTAGTAAGAGTTATTACTGTTTTTCAGTGGCATATGCACATATCCTGTGAAGGGCGTGCACCAGTATTCAAACACCATGCATGCTGTATGCTCAGAGAGCCAACAGTGGCTTGTATGGCACAAAATAAGTCTTAAGAAGCAATACACACCACTGTCAGCTCTCTGAGTAGGCATGGTGTTTGAATACTGGTGTATGGGCCCTCACAGGATATGTGCATATGCCGCAGAGAAGCTGTAATAACTTTTAATAGAATAATTTTTGCTGATGAAAGTATATTGCAAAAATGCTTATTTCAAATAGAAATGCACCCATGCACATTTCATTTGTGACCTTTCTACCCCTTTAATTGTACAAGAAGTCTCCTTTTTCATATTAAGTCATTTGGTGCCATAAAGATCTTTAGAATTCGATTTTTATCTATTTTGTTGGTACTAATTGTACTTGGTCACACTGTATATATTTGGGTGGCCCACTCTGGCATTCCAGGAATGTAGCGGGTCAGAAATGAGCAATGCTTTTTGATCTGTAGCTGCCTCTCCTCAAGCCCCCTGCAGAAGTAGAAGGGTAATATGTTAGACATGCTGCGTTATGCTTGCTCATTTACCTAAAAGGATTAGACAGTGACTCAGACTGCGCCATAACCCCCATCTCTATAAATCACATATATTACTCTGCAAATGATCTATTTCCTCCGGGAGCTTTTAAAGCAATATTCTGCTTTGTGATTTGTTGCACTGTTTACTTACTACTGTTTCCCCTTGCATTGTTTAATATGTCCAGCCTGGAAACATAGAGAAAGTGTCTTTAGTAAAGCATTAGAGATGAAATCATTGGATCTGCTCTCAGCTTTTTTGCTGTTGACAGCATTATTTTTAGTGAATTCACATCAAAGGGTATTTTGTTGTTGTTACTGCTTTTATTGTTCATGTTTTTTCCCTCAGATTTCCTCTTAGGGGGAGACCTGTTACGCTCAGAAGTCAGGTGAAAGTTACGCACGTGACTGCTTCCTGACAAGTTCCATTGTGACACTTCTGTCAGAACAGATCAAAATTGTACATGGATTGTTAGTTTTTCCCTGTTAGTCTGGAAATGCTTCATTGGTAGTGCAGATTTGTCACTTTTAGACTATTAAATGTATATGGTTCGCAAAAAAATGCTCTGTCCTTTTTCTTTAATCGTGATCTGTCAAGAATTTTGACTTTTTAGGTCTGTGAGTCACTTGTTTTATCCCAGTGACTCAGGCCAAAGAAAGTATGACTTCAGAGTCTTGGGAATAGATAAAATCTGTGGATAACACCCAGGCACTAACATACAGCATGCAAAGATCAGTGTGTGTGAAAGACCACTTTTGTTTCCAAGATGGGTGCAGAAGTATTTGATTTATGTAGTAGGGGGTAGTGGCGGCTGCATGGACCCCCATAACCTGCTTTTAAATGTGCAACTAACTGCAAGCACTGACTTTCAGGCAGCTTGGTTACTTCAGTTTAGAAACATTCTGACCCACCCACTGTCCTTCTCACCTCTCTGGGTTGGACATTCCCATTGGGCTCTGGTTTATGCTGGGAGAGGCTTTTGTGGCAGCCTGCATTCCTCACGAACAATGTGAAGGCAGAAAGCAGCTGTGAGAGATCTTATTAATCCTCTATCTGAGAGCAATAAGCCAAGTGTTGGGTTACAACCCATATATGAATAATTGTAGAAAAAATGACACTTATTCCACATGAGCTTGAAAATTACTGTGACCATGAATTTCAAGCCAGCGTATAACATTTTTATTTAACGGGACAAACAAGGGTGTTTGGGTTTCTGTGTATAGATATATGTAGAATAATCTAAATGGTTAGGACTCAGAAGTAACATTTTAGTTGTCACTGATCCTAGGATTTGTCAAGCTTGTATTAAAATGTACATACAAATTGTTTGGTTATGAGGAATGATGATGCATGATTAGATGAATGCGTTTTATTTGTAGCATAATTTTTCTTTTGCAATAAAGCATTTAGACTAATGCTAAACCCCTTTTTAAGTATATCATCACTTATGGTCCCACAAATCTCCCAGGTAGTGGGTTTAAGTTTAGAATTCACTGGCTTTTAATGAGAACTTAGTAATAGCATAATATCTTTAATTCATACATTTATTTAATAAAGAAGACAAATCTGTATCAGTGTTTAAAGGGACACAAAGCTGCAATTAGAAAATATTTTATTATTGCACTATTGCTTGAATATAAATGCAGTGTAGTTAAACACATAGTTAAAAGTCAGCTTTAGAGCAACAATGCACTAATAAAAGCTAGCTGAATCCATTTGTTGAACCATTGACTGGGTGCAATGTGTATGTAGCCACCCAGTAGTGGGTTTCTGCTCTTGAACCTTGCTTTTCAACCAATGATATCAAGAAAAGAATATTAAAACATCTCTTAAAATTGCATGATCTAAGAATCATGGGAGTTTAATTTACCCCTTTAAGTAGACATAAAATACAGAACTTACCTTGCACAATTAAGTTAAAGTAAAAAATGTTAAAATCTTCCCAGTTTACTTTTTCTTAATCAAATTCACTTCAATTACCATGAAACACAATAGAATTGCACATTCAATAAATGCATAATAAATAGACTTGTGCTGCCGCCAAAAATTTGATTTGGACTGTCAGGGGATAGGTGAGTGACTTTATGTATTAAATATATTTACATACATACATATATGATTTAGAGAGAGAATTACATTGTATATGAAAATCTGGCTAATGTAGTTGCATTAAATTCTAAAATCAGACTTTTCAGCCCAGACCCCTCTCTACACTCAATATACAGACTGCACGTTGATGTATTTCTAAATAACTCAATTTATATAATTGCCCTGATACTTACCTAATTCAGGATGCCCCCTGTAGACAACAGACGTTCTCAGGGAATGTGGCCCTTATCATCCGTGTTAATTACCGTATGCTGAGTTCAAATACACGAAGCTCAGACCTACGTCTCTATGGAAAATAGCAGGAGAAACTTAAGAAAGTATATTTAACCCTGTGTAAGCTAGAATCTTTATAAGAATTTAAATCTTAAAACTTAAATATATATTAGACTAGTTGATAGGCCTGCCCAGAGGGCAGTCTGTGTGTTAATAATGAAACCCCCTAAGCTACAAAAAATAAAAAATTAAAAATACTGAAAAAAATAAACAAAACTATCCAAAATAATAAAATTAAACCTAAACTAATACCCCTATAAAAATAAAAAATTCCCCCCAAAATAAAAACACCCCCAATCTAATACTAAACTACCAATAGCCCGTAAAAGGGCTTTTTGTAGGGCATTGCCCTAAAGAAATCAGCTCTTTTACATTAAAAATAAAGTCCCCCCTAACAGTAAAACCCCACACCCACCAAACCCCCCCAAAATAAAAAAAAACTAACACTAGTAAACCTAAACTACCCATTGCCCCTAAAGGGGCATTTTTATGATCATTGCCTTTAAAATGGCATTGAGCTCTTTTTAACTGCCCTTAAAAGGGCATTCAGCTCTTTTGCAATTGGCCCCAAAAAACCCCTAATATAAAAAAAAAAATTCAAAAAAACCCCTAACACTAAACCCCCAAATAGGTACTCACGGTTTCAGAAGTCCGGCGGAGAGGGTCTTCTTCCAGGCGGGTTTATCATCTTCATCCACAGCGAAGGCGGCATGGAGCGGAGGTCCGGAGCTGTCTTCCCAGATGTGGCAATCCTCAGCGGTGGTCATCTCTGGCAGCGTCTACAGTCCTCGGCGGCGGCGATCATCGGCAGCATGGAGGCTCCTCTCCATCTGATGTCCGTGGTCTACTAAATATTGAATAAAATTGTGGGCAATACAGGGTTGGATTACATTGTGAGGTGAAGCACAGATGAGTAGAAGACCTCTGTGTTACTACATAATCTGGAGCATGTCATGCTTGTATTAGGCGGTCTCACAGGAACTCTGTGTAATTGATATAGCTCTCCCATATCTTTCTAGGCAGCTTGATGTAATGTTGCATAAAAGACTCCTCTAATTAGAGTATTTGCTGGTATTGTTCCCCAGTGTAACCCATACAAGTAGTCCTACCTTTCCCAGACTCTAATATATTCTTGTTTAAAATCTTGATGAAAGTGGTCTAGAATATCTTCAAATAAAACTTAGGCATGTATCTTAACTGCTACGGCCTATATAATAGAACACATTAGGGAACTACATACAAAGGAAAAACTTATACTAAAATATCTCCTTCTCCCGAACAAAGTTCCAAAGTCTGCGTGGAGGCAATATGGGCTTCAGTGCTATGAACCTTAACATCAAAGGGGCAAACGAAACATGTAAAAAGTCACATATGTAAACTTGGTAAAGTCCATAGAAAACAAAGGAATTACCGTCTCTGGCAAACAATAAATTGTGTTAACTATAAGCTTGGATGTCTTCATGAGGGCGATATTAATCTGGCAACAGTATTAGCCTAATGAGCCGCCCAGATCCCACTGCGACATCCATGTTATCAGCCCTGAATGACATGAGCTTGGCCCATGAGCAGAAACATACGTTGCTGTTATTCTTTGAAGACTATGTCTTTGTATGATCTTGAGTCATGATAGAAATATGACTTTTAAATACATCTTTTAAAATATTATAAGTAGGAAATATATATTGTGTGTGTGTGTATATGTGTATGTATGTATAAATATATATATATATATATATATATATATATATATATATATATATATATATATTCACAATACACAAAAAAAGAGATTAGTAGCTGTTAAAAAAATAAAAAAACAGTAGTGTAGCAAGGCCAAGCAAAGCTAAATGTCCCTTGGACTCTGGTATGCTACAGGTTAATCGGATGGTTCCGGAACAAGTGACTAGATGTACTTCAAAAACAAGTGTAGTCTCCTTAACAGTAGAGGAAAGTTCCACAAGTATAAAGCTGACTAAAGTCACTTGAAAAGTCTGAGTCGACTTAGCCTCCAAACAGAACAAGTCAGTCCAGAGTCACCCAATATAGTATTGCAGGGTAAGGTCAATACTTAGCTTAGCTCCTCTCAAACATAGGAGACCGATCCACATTCAGATGGTAGTTCCATCCACTGAACCAGGCAGTCAGTATGATCAGCCTATGTAATCAACATCCCCCGATGCGTCCCGTCAGGCAAGCAAACCCCCCGGTCGCGTCAGTAGGAAATGGCCACAGATCACTGCTCTCACCGTCTCCTCGTAGTGATCAAAGCGCTCTGACGTCAGAGCGTAAGCGCTCGATTAGTGCACAATGATGAAGTGTGTAAGGGAATGAAGTCCTCCAAGCTCCTATGATGAGCGGGCAAGGGCCGAGTCCTTAGCCAACCAAAAAGCGAAATTCCACTCGCTATATGCAGGCTTAACATCCAAAGGAGGAAAAACTGGGACGAAGGACTCAAAACTTGATGCAAAGGTTTATTCAGCAACGTTGCTCATTACAAGGTGAGTATCCAAGACACCTGACGCGTTTCGCACATGCGTCTGATGAAGTGCATGTGCGCATGCGTGAAACGCGTCAGGTGTCTTCTTGGATACTCACCTTGTAATGAGCAACGTTGCTGAATAAACCTTTGCATCAAGTTTTGAGTCCTTGGTCCCAGTTTTTCCTCCTTTGGATGTTGAGTATATATATATATATATATATATATATATATATATATATATATATATATATATATATATATATATATATATATATATATATATATATTCTAAATGTACCCATGTTTAGTCTCAAAAATATGCGCTCAAAAATATGCGCTCATTTATATTTGATGGGCCATATACTGAACAGATAGTTTATTAATACTAGGAAATAATAAATATGTTGAATATACATTTAAGAAAATATATTTTTCTGTAGTAGTATTTGCTAATGAAACTACATTCAATTACCTAATTTGTCCCCCTGGTGTTCAATATGAGAATTGCAACCAAAGAGTATTTTAAATTGTCAGGGGATATATAATTACCATATGCATCTCCAAGGGCACATGAGAGAGAAGCTCAGACTAAAATGGCGTACCCAGAGAATTTACATTGGGTGATTTAGAAATGAAGGTGGAATTTGTCAGAGACAAAAAGACTATGCAAAGAAGGGAAGAAAAAACACAAAAAACACACTTTGGTTTGGGGCCTGGTTTGGAATAACTATCTGTGTTTGTGATACCCTGTTTGCAAAAACACCTTCACGTATGACTTTGGAAAACTCTGATTGAAAAAGCTGAACTCTCATATTGGTTACTGGTAATGTATTAGAGGTTGTTTTATATTTTTAATGTTTTAAATCAAAGATATTCTTTATTGCTGTGATTTTAAAGGGTATTTTGTATTTATAAATTATCATTGCATAGACTAGGGTATCTTTCTTAGGTAAGAATACCCATACTCAAAATTTAAGTAATTTGACTATTGGGAAAAAGAGAGATTTTGTATTTTATACTTATAAATTAATTTTCTTATTTACTGTGATATATTTTAAAAATTGCATTTATTATTTTGGTTAAATCTCTGGTTGATTATTTGAAGTACTATAAGACTATTTTGGGCCAAATAGTTTAATTATATTTTTCTGGAAGTTCTATTAATTTTATTGAGATTTGGTAAAATTTGTGTTGAAATATTTGGTTATATTGTTAACTAAGCATTGTTAAGTTAGTAGTCCATATTTTGGAATTGGACTAAGTGTTGCTGGTTAAATACAAATTGTTCTTGTAAAATTCATGTGGGATATTTGTTAAGTGATTCATTTTGAGTTGAGGTTAATTTATAGAAATATTGTGTCCATACATGGGATAATAGACAATATCTATTGAATAGTAATTAATTTAAATATCTCTATAGCCTGCTTTATATTTTAATATTGTATTGATAAATTGATAGATATAACTGGTCATAGGTAATATTCAGCTACTACATAAATATAATCAAGGTGTATATAAAGATTAACTGATCAGAATTTAGGAATATTTTTTTTTAATTTGAGATTAAATATTAATTTTTAATAATATTGTCAAATATATAGATATCTCAATAGTGATATTTTGGGATACACTACAGAGATTTAACATCTTACTGGAATGTATTGTCAAAATTCTACTTTATTAATTGTAGATATCAGCGACAAAATTTTTATACTGCTATTAATTTTTAAAATTCATAATTACAATATGTGACACGTTGGTGGCAACTGCTTCTGATAAATACACCAACATTACTGGAGGACACTCCTGAGACTTATCAACAGGACTAATTTTACGTAACAGTGGCTGCACTATTCATTATTTGTTTTGTTTAAAACGAATCATAGAGAGCGCACTAACCCGTTCCTCTTCTTCACAGAACCGCGCTAATATGAGGCCTTCTCCTTTAGTGCAGGAGGCTTAGCTGCTGGGCTCTGTGAAGAAGAGGAGTGGGTTAGTGCGGCTGAATATATTAACCCCCCCCAAATTAAAGAAAATGAATGAATATTGACAAATTTCATCAGTATTTTTTTATTTTCTTTAAATTTCGTTGATGCATTTATTCGACTAATCATTTAGTTAAAATGAAACAAATGCACATCTATAATATATAGACAATGCAAAATCACTTAGTTTGAATTTCACTTGAGTATTAGATTTTTTTCAAACAAATTTCAAAGTTAGTTTTATTTTCTTTCCCAGTGCATTATGGCAAAGTCATCAGCCAATCACTAAATGTATATATGTATATTATGTGAATTTTGCACATGCTCAGTAGCAGCTGGTGCCTCAGAAATTGTGTATATAAAAAGATTGTACATATTAAGATAATGGATGTGAATTAGAAAGTTGTTTAAAATTGTGCGTTTTATCTGAATCATGAAAATGTAACTAATCTTCAGTGGTCCTTTTTAATTAGCCTGGTATCCGTAGTGTTGTCACCTTTTCTGGATACCAGCCATGCTCTTTAGCATAAATAATTATACAGTATAAATCAAGAAATAAAGCTGCTAGGACTGATCAAATGTTTCTTATTAAATTCTAATACACGTAGAAGACATTTGGCCATGATAGCATTTTTATTTCTATCTTTAATCTTTATGTTCAACTTTGACCTGAACCTTAAAAATACTGACCATGATGGTAAAATACTGGCTGGGTGGCAAACCTAGGTATACCTTGTAGAAAACTAGCGCTTTATCAAAAGAGCATACCTTGGTAGGTTCAGGTGCTTACACTTGTCTTGAGTTTTGCATGTGTGTAATAATGTTATACATCTAGTGCTGAGCTCACATTTTGTTGTTTTTGCACACTGAATCATGAAATTCTATTTTTTTAATTTTGATTTATGTGATAGATTTTTTTTTCTCTATTACATTTTGATTTGAAGTTAACATTAGCTGTGTTTTTTTATTATATAATCTAAGCCTGTTAAAATAAAATGGGGCATGTTGGGAGGGAAAACGTTTCTAATATTCTGACATTCATAGAGAACATTCCTTGCCAGCTGTGCTTTTTATCCAGTTGCCATCATGTTAATTATCTGCTAATATATTTTTAATTGAAATAAATTTTTATTCGTTTTCCATTGGACATAGTACATAACAGATCATGTGGTTAAAGATGAACAGGGTTATACAATTATTTCCAGGATGCATATCATAAAAGTCCCTTTTATTGTCTCCCAAAGTCCATACAATGAAGATTCTGTTTCATCTCATCCCTGCGAGTCCAATAACTTAGGTTCAAACATAGTATTCAAAACATTTATAACTCCCACAAACCTCCCATCCCCCCCCCCCCCAGGTGTTTCCAAGAACCATAGCTAAGTCCTGGCAAAATCAATACTCTTGTATCAACAGTTAGCTAAGTATATTGTCTTTGCATAAATATTTAGGTGTCAGGTGTCTGGGGTTCTCTATTATTCCCCTCTCACGCCCTCCTCAGCCTCAACCCCCTCACATCTGTTCCTGCCGGAAGATCTATAGGAAACTATCCTTTCTCAAAATCCAGTAAAACCATACTTTTTGAAACTGCTCTCTGGGACCATGCTGCTAATTCTGACATTGTATAGGTGTCTTTAATCTTATCCACTACCTCCCCCCAACTAGGCGCTTCCACCTTCCAATGCCTGGCTATACATATTCGTAAGCATGTACATAGGGTCTTAATGAAAGTATTGGTCGCTGAGTTAAATGTTCTATTCCATTCGTTTAGTAGCGCCTGGGTTATCGTCAGTGTAATGTTTTCATCTAGAGTGTTGCTGAGTAACTCCGAGAGCCTCACCCACAGTGGCTGCACTTTCGAGCAGTCCCACCACATATGCTTATATGTCCCTCTCTCCTTACAACCTCTGTAACATGTCCCTGTCCTTTCTGGAGTCATGTGCGCTGTCCGCTCAGGAGTAAGATACCATCTGAAAGCTACTTTCAAACAGTTTTCTCTCATATCTGCACTCAGCAGTCCCTTACCAACCCCCGATAGGATGTCATCCCATTCTCCCTTCTCCCTAGTCTCACCAATATCTTTCTCCCATCTTTCCATCAGGGAAGACTTAGAGACAGTTCTTATCTCTTGAAGCAATATATATAATTGTGATTTCATATGCTTTCCTCTAGAGGGGATTTTGCAAATCTTTTCTAATAGGGTCGGGGATTGGCCAGAACTATTAGACATATATTTAGTAATAACCGACGAGATCTGTAAGTAGAGGAACCAGTGTAATATGTATGGTTGAACTTTATCTTTAATCTGGTTGAATGTGAGTATTGTGTTTCTATCTAAAAAGTCCGTTACCCTATATAATCCCTTATTTTCCCATTTCCCCACAGATTTCCTCAGCTCCCGGGGCATTAAAAATTTCAATGGCCATTAGTAAGGATTGAGGAGGATACAATCTCAATGTTTTAGTAAACTTGTCCCACAGATGAATTGTCTCACATGTTACAGGGGATCTATACATCAACGTTTTTGCTTTCAAAGTGGGGTCCCACAGAATATCTGCTGGGTTTTCACACCCAGCAATGTCGGCCTCTATTCGTGGCCAAATGACTTCCTTCAAATTTTTCTCTAAAATGGTAGTTTGTGCTAACCTAGAGGCATAATAGTAGTCCGCCAGATTCGGGACTCCTAAACCCCCCACCTGTCTATGTTGCTTTAACACCTGTGCTGCTATTCTTGCTTTCCCATCTCCTCTTAAAAAACGGAGAAAATCCGCTTGTAAGGCCTGCAAGTCTGTCAGGGGGACCGCAATCGGCACCGCTCTAAAGAGGTACATGATCCTAGGGAGTACGTTCATTTTTATAGCCAACAGTCTCCCATACCACAAGAACCTACCCTTTTTCCAATTATTGAGGTCTTTCCTAATAGCTTTATAGAGGGGGATATAGTTTAGTCGGTATAAATCTGAGAAATTCCCATTTAATTTCACCCCTAGATAAGTGATGTGAACCTTTGCCCATGTAATATTAAAATTCAATTCCATCTTTTTTTTGTATGAGGGAGAAGGGAGATCGGAAGGGCCTCGCATTTGTCTATGTTAACCTTATATCCCGAAATCTCTGATAACTTCCTTAGGATGTCATATAGGTTAGGTAAAGAGATTAGGGGCTTGCTCAGCGTCAATAAGACATAGTCTGCGAACAACATCATCTTATAGTCTCCCCCCGCCAAATGTACACCCGATATCTCCCCTGATTGTCTAATGAACACTGCCAATGGTTCGATGCAAATGGCAAATAAAAGCGGCGAAAGCGGGCACCCCTGACGAGTCCCATTCAAGATATCTATGGACCTCGAGGTATAACCTGCAGCACCCACCACCACCGTTGGATTTGAATATATAGTTGTTAAGGCTTTTATAAAGGCCCCCCGAAATCCCATTTTATCTAGCACCTTAAACATATAGTTCCAGTCTACCCTATAAAACGCCTTTTCCGCGTCGAGTGATAGTTGTAATGCTGGCGTCTCAGTTCTCGCTAAGTAGTCTATTAGGGTTACTATTCTCCGCACATTATCCGGGGCTTCCCGCTCTTTAACAAATCCCACCTGATCTTAATGGACCAGGGAGGGAAGAATAAATTTCAATCTATTCGCCATAATTTTTGTAAAAATTTTGAGATCGGTATTTATCAGCGATATAGGCCTATAATTTTGGCAAAGTTTCAAATTCTTTCCCACTTTAGGTATTACCACAATCTTAGCTTGTAGCATTTCTTTAGGGAGCTCCCCCCCCCCCCTGCCAGGATTTCATTACAGAATGTAAGTAGGTGAGCTACCAAATCCTTCCCAAACAGTTTGTAATATTCCCCTGTAAGGCCATCGGGGCCCGCTGCTTTCCCTGTCTTCAAATCTTTGATAACCGTTAGTATTTCTATGGCCGTAATTTTTGCTTTAAGCTGTGTAAGGTCAGAGTCCTGGATTACCTGTAAGTTAGCTTGTCGTAAAAAATTGTCTATTTGTGTCGTAAGGTCTCCCGAAGCCACCTTTTTCCCATCATACAAATCCTCATAATATTGGGCAAAGGTTTCAGTTATCTCCTGAGGGTTTGAGGTGGGAGCACTGTTTGTTTTCTGAATGGAAGGTATAGCAAAAAATTTAGTTCTCTCCCTTAATTTAAATGCCAGATATTTGTCAGGCTTGTTCGCATATACATAGTAGTGCACCCTCAGCTTCTAAGCCGCTCGGATAGAGAATTCATTTAAAATTTTAGATAATTCCTGTCTTTTAGATTGGAGGGTCTTATATACCCTAATTGATAAGGTACGTCTATGCTCTCTCTCAAGTGTCTCAACCTCCCCCTGAAGGGATTAACTAATTGTGTTGATTTTTTCAACATCGACTTCTCTTTAATGAATAGGCCTCTCATAAAGGGTTTGTGCGCCGCCCATGTCATTAGAGGATTGCTTGTGGACACCACGTTTATCTGCCAATATTCCCTCAATGCTTTGGTTACTCTCTCATGTATCTCTGGATTCCTAAGGAGTGTTGCATTGTATGTCCACGACCTTTGTCGTGTGAAGTTTATTATACCTGATGGCTCCAAAGTCACCAGGGAGTGATCTGACCAAACGCACGGCTGTGTGCTTGATGCTACCAAATTAGGAGTCATTATTTGACTCACGTATATATAATCTAATGTTGAATACGATAGGTGTGCCGGCGAGTAGTATGTATAGTCATGCTTGGAATTACCTATTGCCGTCCAGGAGTCTATAAGGTTATGAGCTCCCAGTGATTCTCTAATGGACTTAATAATAGCATTATGTCTGTATTGTTTACTTGTTATACCTTTGGGTCCCCCCCTGAGAAAGAGGTCATAGACACATTAAAATCCCCTGCTAAAATAATTCTATCCTGTGACCACTGGGTGAGATGATGCGATATTTGCCGAAAAAAGGTATTCTGTGTCTCATTAGGTGCGTAGATATTACACAATGTGATTTTGATATTCTGAATCGTGCCCTGAACGATTACGAACCTGCCTTCCTTATCCCTAGTTACTTTTTCCAATATAAAGTCTAATGACTTATGTAATAATATCGTCACCCCCCTTTTTTTTTTGCGTCCGTCGTGGAATGGAAGTGATGGGGAAATTGGTGCGACCAATATTTCGGTATTGTCTGGGAAATAAAGTGCGTTTCCTGAAGGAAAATAATATTTGCTTTTAGTTTCAGATAGTGCGTCATGGCCGTGCGTCTCTTATTATCTGTATTGAGTCCCCTAACATTATGAGAAATGAATCTTAAATTATGTGACATTACTGTTTTTCCCCAAACCTTTCATTATCTCCCATATAGTTATCGCATCAACAAAACTCCCATTACCTTGAGATACCCCTCCTGCTTCCTTACCCCCAGACACCTGTATCACCTTCTCACCTCTTCTCCTCTCTTGTTCTGCCGTCCTATACCTACTAGGAAACACCTGGTATAAAAAAAAACATATTAAATAACAGTAAAAAACACCATCAAGAACATTAACTGTTTTGGTCCTTTTAGAACTCCACCACATATTGTACCCAAGTGCAGTTACATTCATAAATAGTTATTGTGGCAAGATATGAAATTAGAATGTACAGAAACAAACAAAAACATTAAGAGGTCATTTTACATTTCTCCCTCTACAGTGTAATCAGTGGCTCAGCAACATTTTTGAAAAAATTATCCTAATTCTTCCTCCCCGGAAAACAGACTTTGTCTAATACTAACAGTTACCTTATATTTTAACTAACATAACATCATATCTTACGAGTATTGCCCAATGTTCGATGACCCAAATGATGATCAACATAGCTCCCCATCCTCCTACAAGGCATTAAAGGGACAGTGTACTGTAAAATAGTTTTTCCCTTAATGTGTTTACAATTGCTTTTTTTACCAACTGCAGAGTAAAAAATGTATGAAAATTAGCTTTTTAAGGCTTATTTGTGTATATTAAAGCTCTGATTTTGTGTTTTGAAGCCACAACCTAATAAAATGAGTTGAGCTTGTAGGTATAATCAGATCTTATTACTGTATCACATTGTGCACATATACCTGCTTCTTTATCTTATATCTGTCCTTAAAACAATCACCAGTACTTTGAGAGAACAATGGAAAATCAACATTTTATTACCTTATCTCTGCTTTATCACACTGGGAGTGTAATTTCTTCTGCTGGCTGTGTTTACAAAGCTTATCTATAGCTGGTACGCGCGGCCACAAACTTTCAGAATAGGTGGGGATACCACATGCTAAATTAACAATTTCAAATGCCAATATAAGGGTAAAGGAGCTACTTGTAAACAATTTAATACACTCCAGCAGGTAAAGTGGATCATTGGGAACAAATTAAAGGGGAGAACATTTTTGAGTAAACTGTCCCTTTAAACTCTCCAACACATATTTTCTTAGGAAATAAGAAAAAAACATGAAGTGAATACATCTTTAGTATACTTATCTGTCCATCGTCCCTTTCTTTAATGACCTTTGGGTAATCACAGAGAGTCCCCCCCCCCTTTAATTGAGGTGTACCCAAAAAAAAGGACATGTGTCCTTCCTCTTCATCTTTTGTTGATGTAACCCAAACGCCTCAAGTTTTTCGTTTCTTTTCTGGTATCTTGGTCCATTGCTTCTGTTGGGTTTTGTTTCCCTGACTGAGTTGATCTGAGGGTTCTCCCTGTTGTGAAAGATCCGGAGGCTCCATCTTTATCTTACGACATACTTCTGGAATCTCCCGGGGTTCTTTAATGAAGAATAACTTGTTCTCCCACGTTATGTGAAGGGCAAAAGGAAATCCCCATCTATATGGGACCTGATTTTTCCTTAATAAGGAAGTTAGAGGCCGAAGGGAGCTTCTTCTGTGTAGTGTCCTCAAGCATAAATCCTGGAAGAACTGGATGACATTACCCTGATACTTAAATGTTGGGTTCTTCCTTGCTGCAGCAAGTATTTCTTCCTTTTCTTGAAAGCGTAGCATCTTTATGATGACATCTCTGGGAGGTTCTTCCCCCTTAGGCTTGGGCCTGAGTGCCCGATGCGATCTTTCCATCTGGAATTTCTCCTCTCCAGCTGAGCCAGTGATGGAGTGAAAGAGGTTGAGCAAATATGCATTCAGCTCCTTAGGGCCAATTGATTCTGGGACTCCTTTTAATCGCAGATTAGATCTGCGGCTCCGATTTTCTAAATCTTCCAGCTTGTCATATATATCCTCGATGTCCGCCTGTTGGGAGGAGACCTTTTTCTGTCATTTCATTCAAACCATCCACCATAGTCTCCGCTTTCTTCCAGGGTGTTTACTCGAGAACCTAAATCCACCACTTCCTTTTTCAGATCTGCTATACTATTGGTCACAGAATTTTGCAAGCTTTCCATTTTTTCCAAAAGTTTCTCAAAGTTTGCGTTTATGTCCCGCTTGGAGACCAGGTGTTCCAAATCAGCCTTAGTTATGGGCCTTGTATCTACTGCCCCTTCTGTGGGTTGCTCATCTGTATCCCTCTCTTCATCAGAGTGCTGTGCTTGCATATCAGAGGATTTGTCCCCCTTTGCGGGTTTGAAAAAGAGGCTAGAGGCCGTTTGTTTACTCAGAGGGTTCACCTTAGTATTCTTTCTGGCAGCCATTGTGGCGCACCACTGATGCGAATATAAGAGTTATTAACACTGTCCCTTAGCGGTATTACAGGTCAAACCTCCTCCTCCTCCTTTATCACCCAACAGGCCAGGAGAGACAAGTAGTGTGTGTTTACCCCTTTGAATATACAGTTGAAATCTGCAGAGCCAGGGAGAAAGTTGCTATGTGTAATGACAAATTGCTGACTGTTTAAATCATAATTTCCTTCACAATTTCAAATATATGGGAGACTACATAATTGCTGTTACAGGATGCGGCTTCTGCTTCCTCCTCCTCCTCTCCTCCAACACACTTAAAAGCATTCTCAAAGTCTGTCTTTCTTGACCCTTTCCATGGATCCTACAGGGCCCCAAGTATATTAAAACAAGCAGCTTGTTCCCCTATAGTTATCCCTAGGGAAAGTTCACCACGCTGTTCTCTCTGAACACATACAGGTTATATGGGCCTGTATGACACCTCTTATTCACTGCATTTAAATAACTGCAGCCTGCAGAGTTTGTATAAGCTTGTTTTTCTCAACCCTGGCAGCTTGTTACTGTGTGCATCATATAGCTCCTCCGGTTCACTCTTTGCAAATGTCCCTCTTTTTCACTGTGGCTGTGTCTCCCTTTAAGGGTTATGTGGCCCCTGAAGCTATTCTGTCTATTTATCCAGATGTCCCTGCTATGCAGGTCTGTGTCAGCTAGGCCTCTGTCACTCCGTAGCTTAGGAGCTGCAGGAGCTAAACTCACTTTCTCCCTCACTCTCTTGACGGTTATTTACGGCTGTCTCCCACTGGTTTAGTCCCTTTAATAATATTTTAAGCCTCTTAGATGCCTCTGTTATTGAACTCTGTAGTCGCTACAGCCGTTTCTCAAGAAAGTTTCTCCACGTGGGCTGTGAAAATGGCGACCGGCCTTCCCTTCATAGGCCCCCACCGGACCTCGTTTAGCATTGAAAAAGTGTGTGCTCTGGTGCCTGTAGTATAGTGTCTGGATGTTCTGCACCACATACGCTCACATCCTGTGTCTCTGATACGCCTCTAGCACTGGCTTCTTGCCTTTCTTCTCCTGCACGGAGCTCTCAGCTTAAGCAGCCATTCCCTTGCTGCTCCAGACTCCGCCCCCCCTGCTAATATATTTTTAAAGAGACATAGATGTGATTCATACATTATAGTGTAATTACTTTCAGGCCTTGCAGCATTACTTCATAATGTATACATTTTAAAGAGTAGATGTTTTAACTTTGCCCTCTTTTAGCTTGTGAAGATCAAAAACAGAATTTATGCTTACCTGATAAATTACTTTCTCCAACGATGTGTCCGGTCCACGGCGTCATCCTTACTTGTGGGAATATCTCTTCCCCAACAGGAAATGGCAAAGAGTCCCAGCAAAGCTGGCCATATAGTCCCTCCTAGGCTCCGCCCACCCCAGTCATTCGACCGACGGACAGGAGGAAAAAATAGGAGAAACCATAGGGTGTCGTGGTGACTGTAGTTAGAGAAAATAATTCATCGGACCTGATTAAAAAACCAGGGCGGGCCTTGGACCGGACACACCGTTGGAGAAAGTAATTTATCAGGTAAGCATAAATTCTGTTTTCTCCAACATTGGTGTGTCCGGTCCACGGCGTCATCCTTACTTGTGGGAACCAATACCAAAGCTTTAGGACACGGATGAAGGGAGGGAGCAAATCAGGTTACCTAAACGGAAGGCACCACGGCTTGCAAAACCTTTCTCCCAAAAATAGCCTCCGAAGAAGCAAAAGTATCAAATTTGTAAAATTTGGCAAAAGTGTGCAGTGAAGACCAAGTCGCTGCCTTACATATCTGATCAACAGAAGCCTCGTTCTTGAAGGCCCATGTGGAAGCTACAGCCCTAGTGGAGTGAGCTGTGATTCTTTCAGGAGGCTGCCGTCCAGCAGTCTCATAAGCCAATCGGATGATGCTTTTAAGCCAAAAGGAAAGAGAGGTAGAAGTTGCTTTTAGACCTCTCCTTTTACCAGAATAGACGACAAACAGAGAAGAAGTTTGTCTGAACTCTTTTGTAGCTTCTAAGTAGAATTTTAGAGCATGGACTACATCTAAATTGTGTAGCAAACATTCCTTCTTTGAAACTGGATTCGGACACAAAGAAGGTACAACTATCTCCTGATTAATATTTTTGTTGGAAACAACCTTTGGTAGAAAACCAGGCTTAGTACGCAAAACAACCTTATCTGAATGGAACACCAGATAGGGTGGAGTACATTGTAGAGCAGATAACTCAGAAACTCTTCTAGCAGAAGAAATAGCAACCAAAAACAAAACTTTCCAAGATAACAACTTAATATCTATGGAATGTAAAGGTTCAAACGGAACCCCTTGAAGAACTGAAAGAACTAGATTTAAACACCACATACTCTTAACCATCTCCGTGGAGATGTTGCCTGTGCAACGGCAAAGAGAATGACTGGGGTGGGCGGAGCCTAGGAGGGACTATATGGCCAGCTTTGCTGGGACTCTTTGCCATTTCCTGTTGGGGAAGAGATATTCCCACAAGTAAGGATGACGCCGTGGACCGGACACACCAATGTTGGAGAAAGTCTTATTGCCTGGGCCATTGGAATCAATGTAAAGCTCTCCCCTAAATTCTTGTTTAATTCCATAGAGCCAGTGCAGCCCGGAGGACAATCGTTCATACACTTTGAAAGAGTAATTTAGAACAACTTGTATGTTTTCTTTCTAATGACAATGAGTCCACGGATCATCTAATTACTATTGGGAATATCACTTCTGCCCAGCAGGAGGCGGCAAAGAGCACCACAGCAAAGCTGTTAAATATCACCTCCCTTCCCTCCAACCCCAGTCATTCTCTTTGCCAAGCTTGTTCTGCTTTGTCCTGGGGTGTAGCCGTAGTCCATATCAGTCTCTTCAGTAGAGCAGTGGTGGCTTTTAAGCAATGGGAACTTGTGGGGTACAATCCTCACAGCGCCTCCCATGTATTTAATGCTGCCCTAACTTTGAAAGCCTGAGTAAGATTACTCAGTCTTTGTTTTTCTTCCACAGGTCCATGTGAGGGAACATGCCTCTCAAACCTAGTGAGCTGCCTTGCTGCCTGGCAGATTTCTGAAGGTAAGTGCTAAATTTATTTTTTCTGGGACATATACAGGAAAACTTTGGCACTTTAATTTTATTATGGGACACAATAGACATTTTCCTATGGTATAGGGGATTATGCTATGGATGGCAGTAATGGCAGGCACTGGGGACGAGGAGATTGTTGCTCAATGTGTGGTGTGTGTTTCACTTACTCCCAGCGGTGTTATTTTATAGACATTTGCCGACCAGGAGGTTAATTTTTTCATACGCCCACGATGGGCGGAGCTAGCTAAGGCGGCAAGTTTTCTGTTGTGCGCCTTTTTCCCTTCACCTCCGTTGTTCCGGAACTGCAATATTGCAGTCTTGTACACTGTGCTTCGGTGAAGCGGGAGAGGAGCCTCAGATCTGACAGATAAAGTGCTTAGGTTGAGTCCGGACTTCTGCTAACAGAATACACACTCCGGTGGCAGCAAGGAAGGTAGGCACCTCAGCAAAGCTAAGCTGAGGTGTAGAGGTTGTCCAGAGTATTTGTGACAGTTTCTTAATTTTTTTCAAGCAAAAATAAAAAAGTTACATTTTAACATTTAAAGGGACAGTAACTTTTTTTTGGTGTGTTAATTTCAACGTAATTTATCAGTTTATTCTAAATTGATCAATTGTGAGTAGAGATGGATCAAGAGGCCATGCAAAATGTTTCTTGTTCTTTATGTTTTGATGCTTACGTGGAACCACCTATCCCTTTCTGTTCCTCATGTATTGAGAGAACTTTAAATTACAGGGATAGACTTTTTTTCTGAGCCAACATTGTCTAAAGCGGATGCTGTCCAGGGGTCTTCTGACAATGTTCAAGATATGCCGCAGCTTTCTCCTCAGGTGTCCCAAATGCTATTGTCCACACATGCAGTGCCCTGCGCTTCCTCTGAAACTCTGCCTGGAATGACTTTGCAAGACATCGCTAGCCTCATCTCTTCTGCGGTATCTAATGCGTTGTCTGCTTTTCCCATGCTGTAGGGAAAGCGTAAGAGGAAATGTAAGGAATCCGTGAGTAAGGTTTCTGACACAGTAGTGGCTATTCCGAATGTTCCCTCCAAGAAATCTGAGGAGGAGGATACTTCGGTAACATCTGAGGGTGATATCTCAGTGACAGTGTAATTCCTTCTTCTGATGCTGAAGTTGTATCCTTCAGGTTTAAGCTGGAACACCTCAGTTTGTTACTTAAGGAGGCTTTAGCTACCTTGGACGACTCCAACACTACTGTCGTAGTCAATCCTCAGAAGTCTAGTAAATTTAACAAGTATTTTGATGTACCTACCATGGTGGAGGTTTTTCCTATATCAGATCTGGCTACAGAGATTATTGCTAGGGAATGGGAGAGACCGGGTATCCCTTTTTCTCCATCCCCTATTTTTAAGAAGAAGTTTCCTATTGCAGACTCTATCAAGGAATCTTGGCAGACAGTCCCCAAGGTGGAAGGGACAATTTCCACTTTAGCTAAGAGAACCACTTTTCCCATAGAGGATAGTTGTTCCTTTAAATATCCTATGAATAAGAAGTTGGAGGGGTTGCTCAAAAAGATGTATGTACACCAGGGTTTACAATGGCAACCTGCGGTATGTATTGCTACCGTCACTAGTGCAAGCAGGATACTGGTTTGATGCGTTGTCTGATTCTATTCAGACAGACACTCCCCTTGAAGAGATCCAGAATAGGATCAAGGCCCTTAAGTTGGCCAATTCCTTTATTACGGATGCTTCCCTACAGGTTATCAAGCTGGGAGCAAACATTTCTGGGTTTGCCGTGCTGGCCTGCAGAGCCTTATGGTTGAAATCCTGGTCTGCGGATGTGTCGTCTAAGTTTTTGGCGATTCCTTACAAGGGTAAGAACTTGTTTGAGCCGGGATTGGTGGAAATTATTTCTGACATTACAGGAGGAAAGGGTCATTTCCTCCCTTAGGATAAGAGGACTAAGCAGAAGGGACGTCAGAGTAATTTTTGTTCCTTTTGAAACTTCAAGGGTAAGCCTTCCTCTCCCTCTACCAAGCAGGAACAGTCCAAGCCTTCCTGGAAGTCCAACCAATTTTGGAACAAGGGAAAGCAATCTATGAAGCCTCTAATGACTCAGTCAGCAGGAAGGGCCTTCCCCGAACCGGGACCTGATCTTGTGGGGGGCAGACTTTCCTTCTTCCCTCAGGCTTGGGTTTGGGATGTTCAGGATCCCTGGGCGGTGGACATTGTGTCCCAGGGATACAAACTAGAGTTTAAGACCTTTCCTCCCAGGGGCAGGTTTCTGCTCTCAAGATTATCTGTAGACCAAATAAAAAGAGAGGCGTTCTTTCACTGTGTTCGGGACCTTTCCGACCTGGGAGTGATTGTTCCTGTTCCAATGCAGGAACAGGATCTGGGATTTTACTCCAATCTGTTTGTGGTTCCCAAAAAAGAGGGAGCTTTCAGACCAATTTTAAATCTCAAAAGTCTAAACAAATTCCTCAGAGTACCGTCCTTCAAGATGGAAACTATTCATTCGATTCTTCCCTTGGTTCAAGAGGGTCAATTTATGACAACAGTAGATTTAAAGGACGCGTACCTGCATGTTCCCATCCACAGGGATCATCACAAGTTTCTGAGGTTTGCATTTCTGGATAAACACTTCCAGTTGGTGGCTCTTCCATTTGGCCTTGCCACAGCTCCCAGGATTTTTTCAAAAGTCCTAGGATCCCTGTTGGCGGTACTCAGGTTGCGGGGCATTGCAGTGGTGCCTTATCTGGATGACATTCTGGTTCTGGTGCCATTCTTTCAACAAGCAAACTCCCACACAGAGATGTTGTTATCCTTCCTGCGCTCTCACGTATGGAAGATGAATTTGGGAAAGAGTTCCTTAATTCCAGCTACAATGGTAGTGTTCTTTGGAACCATAATAGATTCCCTATCAATGAAAATATTTCTGACAGAGGCCAGAAAATCAAAGATTTTCAACTCTTGTCTGGCGCTTCAGTCCTCTCCTTGGCTGCCAGTGGCTCAATGTATGGAGGTGATCGGTCTGATGGTAGCTGCCATGGACATAATTCCGTTCGCCTGTTTCCACCTCAGACCTCTGCAGAAATGCATGCTCAGGCAGTGGAATGGGGATTATGTGGATCTGTCTCCGCGATTACAGCTGGATCAGGTGACGAGATATTCTCTTCTTTGTTGGTTGTCTCAGAATCATCTCTCCCAGGGAACCTGCTTCCGCAGACCCACCAGGGTGATTGTGCCAATGAATGCCAGCCTGCTGGGATGGGAAGCAGTCTAGGGCTCTCTAAAGGCTCAGGGGAAATGAACTCTGTTCTACCCATAAACATTCTAGAGCTGAGGGCAATCTTCAATTCTCTTCTGGCCTGGCCTCAGTTGGCTTCAGCCTGGTTTATCAGGTTTCAATAGGACAACATAACTTCTGTGGCCTACATCAACCATCAGGGAGGAACTCGGAGCTCCTTGGCCATGACAGAGGTAGCCGAGATTATTCAGTGGGCGGAGACCCACAACTGCTTCCTATCTGCGATCCACATTCCAGGAGTGGACAATTGGCAAGCAGATTTTCTGAGCAGACAGACCTTTCACCCGGGGGAGTGGGAACTCCATCCAGAAGTCTTTTCCAGCTTGATTCTCAAATGGGGACAGCCGGAGCTGGGTCTCATGGCTTCTCATCAGAATGCCAAGCTCCTGAGGTATGGGTCGAGGTCAAGGGATCCTCAGGCTGTACTGATAGATGCTCTGGTGGTCCCTTGGAATTTCAGTTTTGCATAGCTATTTCCCCTGGGTCATTGCTCGAATCAAACAGGAGAGGGCATTGGTGATCCTCATTGCACCAGCGTGGCCTCACAGGATCTGGTATGCAGACTTAGTGGAGATGTCATCTCTCCCTCCTTGGAGACTTCCACTGAGGACGGACCTTTTTATTCAAGGGCCCTTCCTTCACCCAAATCTAGTTTCTCTGAAGCTGACTGCTTGGAGATTGAACGCTTAATTTTATCCAAGTGGGATTTTTCTGAGTCAGTCATTGAGACCATGATTCAGGCTTGTAAGCCTGTTACCAGGAAGATTTACTATAAGTTATGGCGTAAATATCTGCATTGGTGTGAATCCAGAGGCTACTCTTGGAGTAGAGTTCGGATTCCTAGAATTTTGTCTTTTCTCCTAGAGGGTTTGGAGAAGGGTTTTTCGGCAAGTTCTTTGAAGGGTCAGATATCTGCCTTGTCTATTTTGTCACATAAACATTTGTCGGACGTACCAGATGTGCAATCGTTCTGTCAGTCTTTGGTCAGAATCAGGCCTGTGTTTAAACCTGTTACTCCTCCCTGGAATCTTAACCTTGTTCTTAGAGTTCTTCAGCAGGCTCAGTTTGAGCCTATGCATTTCTTAGATATTAAATTATTATCTTGGAAGGTTTTGTTTCTTGTTGCTATTTCATCTGCTCGTAGGGTTTCAGAGCTCTCGGCATTACAGTATGAGCCTCCTTATCTTATTTTTCATTCAAATAAGGTAGTTTTGCGTACTACGTTAAAGTTTCTCCCTAAAGTGGTTTTGGATCGGAACATTAGTCAGGAGATTGTTGTTCCTTCCTTATGTCCTAACCCTTCTTCTCATAAGGAACGTCTGCTGCACCACCTGGACGTGGTGCGTGCATTAAAATTCTATTTACAGACAACTAAGGATTTTCGCCAGTCTTCTGCTTTGTTTGTGGTCTTCTCTGGGAGACGTAAGGGGCAGAAAGCTACAGCTACTTCTCTTTCTTTGTGGCTAAAGAGTATCATTCGCTTGGCCTTTGAAACTGCTTGACAGCAGCCTCCTGAGAGAGTCACAGCTCATTCTATGAAGGCTGTTTCCTCTTCATGGGCGTTCAAAAATGAAGCTTCTGTGGATCAGATTTGCAAGGCTGCAACTTGGTCCTCTCTTCACACTTTTTCTAAATTCTATAAGTTTGATACTTTTGCCTCGGCTGAGGCTTCTTTTGGGAGAAAGGTTCTTCATGCAGTGGTGCCTTCTGTTTAGGTTCCCTGTCTTGTCCCTCCCTTATCATCTGTGTACTTTAGCTTGGGTATTGATTCCCAATAGTAATTAGATGATTCATGGACTCACCGTGTCATTAGAAAGAAAACAAAATTTATGTATACCTGATAAATTTATTTATTTCTTGACACAGTGAGTCCACGGCCCGCCCTGTTTTTTAAGACAGGTTTTTGTCATGTTATAAACCTCAGGCACCGCTGTACCTTGTTGCTTCATTTCTCTCCTTTTTACTTCGGTCGAATGACTGGGGTTTGAGGGAAGGGAGGTGGTATTTAACAGCTTTGCTGTGGTGCTCTTTGCCGCCTCCTGGTGGGCAGGAGTGATATTCCCAATAGTAATTAGATGATCTGTGGACTCACCGTGTCAAGAAAGAAATTTATCAGGTAAGCATAAATTTCGTTTTTAGCTATTCTTTAGTGTAGTGGATAGTGGGGAAAATTAGGTTATTTAAAAAAAAAAGTATGCAAACTTTCATTTATTTATTTGTTATGTAGAACTCCTGTAGTGACTGATAGTGAAACATAAATGTTTTCTGTTTTTTTTGTGGGTACATCAGTTTTCCTTTAGATCAAGGATGGCCAACTGGTGGCCCAAGGGCTAAATGCGGCCCCAGGTAATAAGCAGAATGTGTGCCATAGTTTTTGTGGAAAAATAGAACTAAAAATGTGTGTTTTGCAGACTTTTGTTGGATGGGAAAATAAGGGGGTCACAATTTTAAAACAGCAGATAGAGGATACCCTGCAACCTTACCTAAATCCATGCCACTGGACATTTTTAAAAAATATTATTTTTGTGTTTATTTAAAGGCTATAAATGTATACGTGGCCCTTAAAGCGTCTAAATAAAAATAATTTATCTGCGGCCCGTTGTGTTAGGAAGTTGGCCATCTCTGCTTTAGATATGACGAGGGTCATTAAAGGGACATGAAGCCCCAACATTTTTTTTCATGATTCAGACAAAGCATGCAATTTTAATCAACATTCTAATTTACGTCTTATCAAATTTTCTTTGTCCTCTTAGTATCTTTAGTTGAAAAGCAGGGACGTAGGCTGAGAAGCATGCATGCGTCTGGAGCTCTATATGGCAATAGTTTTGCAAGAATATTATCCTGCCATATAGTGCTCTAGACTCCTAACTAGGTATCTCTTCTACAAAGAATACTATAGGAACTCTTTCTGAATCACAAAAGAACATTTTTGGGTTTCATTTCCCTTTAATGGCTGCTTCTGGTTTTTTGTTACTAATACTATATACCTCCTCTTCTTAACAAATAATAACATAATGCAACGCCACCTTTATAAATCACCACAAAGCAGTTGAGTGCTCTCTTTTTTTTTTGTTCTTTACTAAATGTGTATAAACAATGTTTAATAATTTTAATAAATTATTGCCTAGGGGCAGTTAGTGGTTTTCACACACATACATAAGCTGTGATGTACAGTTTGTTGTTCTTGCAATTCTCAAAAAGCAAGAAATACAGGTCTGTGTGCCAAAACATTTTAGTATCCTTGTAAATTAGGGAAGTATTTAACCTACAGAAGAAGAGTAACACTCCAGAAAGGAAGGAGTTAAGTGATATTGCTGGTTCTCCCCCTCTTGGCCTCTCCATACATCTCTACCCTTTAAAGATCAGTTGGGATCGGTCCAGGACAGTGCTGTCATACATCTCACTAAGAGGCATCTGTTTTATATTCTTGCCAGCAGCAATCCCCCCTCCAGTATACCCAGAGTACAGCCTAGCTTTAGGCACAGCAGGCTCATCTTTATGGTCCTTTTTCTATCACATTTGTACTTTGTCATTGACTTTAGAAGAAACAAAAGCAGAAGTAACTAGATTTAATTGTATGTGTATGAGGTCAATGGATTTGCAACATGAAAGTTTATATGCAATAATTTGTAACCCTGTGTAAATAGTGTACTGTATATTTATAAAATTACGTTTATGCAATACTATAGAGGGACAGCATACATACATGAGTTTATTTAAACAAACTAAAACAAAAGTGGAGAAGGAATGCGTAACTGATATCGTAGCCTCTAACCGTCACTATCTTGCAAGTGTAAGTAAAAGTTGTTGAAGTTTGGAATAGCTGCCATTCTATACTCTTATTATATGTGGTTGTATTTGCAATATCCGTGTTTCTTATCTATGGTGCATGTATCCTTGGTTATACCAGGAACATTGGCCTGGCATATTCCAGCACTTGCTTTTTCATTTATTTGTTTTTCTTTGATCCAGCTAAGGTAAGCATTCAATGCATCACATGTATACATTTTTCTGAGTTCTTCTTTAAAGGGGCCAGATTCTAATTCCCTGCCTGGGCTGGTCAACTGCTCGCTCACTGTAACTGAATGTTGCAGACCTACTCAACAGAGTGCCCGGGTGCAAAGTCTTTTTCTTTCCTAAGATATGGTGAGTCCACTGAATCATCAATTACTAGTGGGAATATCACTCCTGGCCAGCAGGAGGAGACAAAGAGCACCACAGCAAAGCTGCTATATATGTCACTAACCTTGCCCATAATCCCCAGTCATTCTCTTTGCCTGCGATGCAAGGAGGAGGTGAAGTTTCGGTGTCTGACACTACAATCATGATTTTATTATTTTAATGCAGAGTAGGTTTATTCTGATCTTTTCTGTGGTCTAGCCTTAGCCCATGTCAGTCTCTTCAGTAGGGCAGTGGTGGCTTTTAAGCAATTAGGAACTTGTGGGGTACAATCCCCACTGCGTTTTCTCAAACAGTTTTGCTGCCCTATTCAGATAGCCTGAGTAAGCTTACTCAGTCTCTCTTTTTCCACAGGTCCATGTGAGGGATGGCATCCTCTCAAACCAGGTGAGCTGTCCTGCTGCCGGACAGATTGGAGTTCAGGTAAGTGCCAATATATTTCTTTGATGTAATTAACAAGAGTCCATGAGCTAGTGACGTAGGGGATATACATTCCTACCAGGAGGGGCAAAGTTTCCCAAACCTCAAAATGCCTATAAATACACCCCTCACCACACCCACAATTCAGTTTTACAAACTTTGCCTCCCGTGGAGGTGGTGAAGTAAGTTTGTGCTAGATTGATATGCGCTTCGCAGCAGGCTGGAGCCGGTTTTCCTCTCTGAGTGCAGTGAATGTCAGAGGGATGTGAAGAGAGTATTGCCTATTTGAATACAATGGTCTCCTTCTACGGGATCTATTTCATAGGTTCTCTGTTATCGGTCGTAGAGATTCATCTCTTACCTCCCTTTTCAGATCGACGATATACTCTTATATACCATTACCTCTACTGATTCTCGTTTCAGTACTGGTTTGGCTATCTACTATATGTAGATGAGTGTCCTGGGGTAAGTAAGTCTTATTTTTTGTGACACTCTAAGCTATGGTTGCGCACTTTATATATAAAGTTCTAAATATATGTCTTTAAACTTATATTTGCCATGATTCAGGATGATCAATATTCCTTATTTCAGACAGTCAGTTTCATTATTTGGGATAATGCATATGAATAATCAATTTTTTTCTTACCTTTAAAATTGTTTCAATTGACCTTTTTCCCCGTGGGCTGTTAGGCTCGCGGGGGCTGAAAATGCTTCAATTTATTGCGTCATCCTTGGCGCGGACTTTTTTGGCGCACATTTTTTTTTGTCATTTCCGGCGTCATTCTTGATGCCGGAAGTTGTTCGTGTTTGCGTCATTTTTTTTACGTTTTGCGCCAAAAATGTCAGTGTAACCGGATGTGGCGTCATTCTTGGCGGCAAAAAATTTTAGGCGCCAATAATGTGGGCGTCTTTTTTGGCGCTAAAAAATGTGGGCGTCATTCTTGTCTCCACCTTTTTTTCACATTATTTCAGTCTCATTTTTCGTTGCTTCTGGTTTCTAGAGGCTTGTTCATTGGCATTTTTTTCCCATTCCTGAAACTGTCATTTAAGGAATTTGATCAATTTTGCTTTATATGTTGTTTTTCTTTTACATATTGCAAGATGTCTCAAATTGACCCTGGATCAGAATCTACTTCTGGAAAGACGCTGCCTGATGCTGGTTCTACCAAAGTTAAGTGCATTTGTTGTAAACTTGTGGTAACTGTTCCTCCGGCTGTAGTTTGTGATGAATGTCATGATAAACTTGCTAATGCAGATAGTATTTCCATTAGTAATATACCATTACCTGTTGCTGTTCCCTCAACATCTAATACTCAGGATGTTCCTGTTAATATAAAAGAATTTGTTTCTAAATCTATTAGGAAGGCTATGTCTGTTATTCCTTCTTCCAGTAAACGTAAAAGGTCTTTTAAAACTTCTCATTTTTCAGATGAATTTTTAAATGACCGTCATCATTCTGATTTGTCTGTTTCTGATGAGGATTTTTCTGGTTCAGAGGATTCTGTCTCAGATATTGACACTGATAAATCTTCATATTTATTTAAAATGGAATTTATTCGCTCTTTACTTAAAGAAGTTTTAATCGCATTAGAGATAGAGGACTCTGGTCCTCTTGATACTAAATCTACTAAGCGTTTAAATTCGGTTTTTAAACCTCCTACAGTTATTCCAGAAGTTTTATTCCTGTCCCTGATGCTATTTCTGAAGTAATTTCTAGGGAATGGAATAATCTGGGTACTTCATTTACTCCTTCTTAAAGGTTTAAGAAATTGTATCCTGTGCCATCTGACAGATTAGAGTTTTGGGACAAAATCCCTAAAGTTGATGGGGCTATCTCTACTCTTGCTAAATGTACTACTATTCCTACGGCAGATAGTACTTCCTTTAAGGATCCTTTAGATAGGAAGATTGAATCCTTTCTAAGGAGAGCTTATTTATGTTCAGGTAATCTCCTTAGACCTGCTATTTCTTTGGCTGATGTTGCTGCCGCTTCCACTTTTTGGTTGGAGGCTTTAGCACAACAAGTATCGGACCATAATACTCATAGCATTGTTAAACTTCTTCAACATGCTAATAACTTTATTTGTGATGCCATCTTTGATATCATTAGAGTTGATGTCAGGTATATGTCTTTAGCTATTTTAGCTAGAAGAGCTTTATGGCTTAAAACTTGGAATGAAGATATGTCTTCTAAGTCAACTTTGCTTTCTCTTTCTTTCCAAGGTAATAAATTATTTGGTTCTCAGTTGGATTCTATTATTTCAACTGTTACTGGGGGGAAAGGAACTTTTTTGCCTCAGGACAAAAAATCTAAAGGTAAATATAGGGCTGCTAATCGTTTTCGTTCCTTTCGTCAGAATAAGGAACAGAAGCCTGACCCTTTAGGAAGTCAAAACCAGCTCCCAAGTCCACATGAAGGTGCGGCCCTCATTCCAGCACAGCTGGTAGGGGGCAGGTTACGATTTTTCAAAGACATTTGGATCAATTCGATTCACAGTCTTTGGATTCAGAACATTGTTTCACAAGGGTACAGAATAGGTTTCAAGGTAAGGCCGCTTGCGAAGAGATTTTTTCTCTCTCGCATTCCAATAAACCCAGTGAAGGCTCAGTCATTTCTGAAATGTGTTTCAGATCTAGAGTTGGCTGGAGTAATTGTGCCAGTTCCAGTTCTGGAACAGGGTCTGGGGTTTTACTCAAATCTATTCATTGTACCAAAGAAGGAGAATTCCTTCAGACCAGTTCTGGATCTAAAGATATTGAATCGTTATGTAAGGATACCAACATTCAAAATGGTAACTATAAGGACTATTCTGCCTTTTGTTCAGCAAGGGCATTATATGTCCACAATAGATTTACAGGATGCATATCTTCATATTCCGATTAATCCAGATCACTTTCAGTTTCTGAGATTCTCTTTTCTAGACAAGCATTACCAGTTTGTGGCCCTTCCGTTTGGCCTAGCAACAGCTCCAAGGATCTTTTCAAAGGTCCTCGGTGCCCTTCTCTCTGTAATCAGAGAACAGGGTATTGCGGTATTTCCTTATTTGGACGATATCTTGGTACTTGCTCAGTCTTCACATTCTGCAGAATCTCATACGAATCAACTTGTGTCGTTTCTTCAAAGACATGGTTGGAGGATCAATTTATCAAAGAGTTCGTTGATTCCTCAGACTCAGGTAACCTTTTTGGGTTTTCAAATAGATTCAGTGTCCATGACCTTGTCTCTAACAGAAAAGAGACGTCTGAAATTGGTTTCAGCCTGTCGAAACCTTCAGTCTCAATCATTCCCTTCGGTAGCTTTATGCATGGAAATTCTAGGTCTCATGACTGCTGCATCGGTCGTGATCCCCTTTGCTCGTTTTCACATGCGACCTCTTCAGCTTTGTATGCTGAACCAATGGTGCAGGGATTATACAAAGATATCACAATTAATATCCTTAAATCCCAATGTACGACACTCTCTGACGTGGTGGATAGATCACCATCGTTTAGTCCAAGGGGCTTCTTTTGTTCGTCCAACATGGACTGTGATCTCAACAGATGCGAGTCTGTCAGGTTGGGGAGCTCTATGGGGATCTCTGACAGCGCAGGGGGTTTGGGAATCTCAGGAGGCGAGATTACCAATCAACATTTTGTAACTCCGTGCGATTTTCAGAGCTCTTCAGTTCTGGCCTCTTCTGAAGAAGAGAATCGTTTATTTGTTTTCAGACAGACAATGTCACAACCGTGGCATATGTCAATCATCAGGGTGGGACTCACAGTCCTCAGGCTATGAAAGAAGTATCTCGGATACTTGTATGGGCGGAATCCAGCTCCTGTCTAATCTCTGCGGTTCACATCCCAGGTGTAGACAATTGGGAAGCGGATTATCTCAGTCGCCAGACGTTACATCCGGGCGAATGGTCCCTTCACCCAGAGGTATTTCTTCAGATTGTTCAAATCTGGGGACTTCCAGAAATAGATCTGATGGCCTCTCATCTAAACAAGAAACTTCCCAGGTATCTGTCCAGATCCAGGGATCCTCTGGCGGAGGCAGTGGACTCGTTGTCGCTTCCTTGGAATTATCATCCTGCCTATATCTTTCCGCTTCTAGTTCTTCTTCCAAAAGTGATTTCCAAAATTCTAATGGAACGTTCGTTTGTACTGCTGGTGGCTCCAACATGGCCTCACAGGTTTTGGTATGCGGATCTCATTCGGATGGCCAGTTGCCAACCTTGGACTCTTCCGTTAAGACCAGACCTTCTATCTCAAGGCCCTTTTTTCCATCAGGATCTCAAATCATTAAATTTGAAGGTATGGAAATTGAACACTTGATTCTTAGTCATAGAGGTTTCTCTGACTCAGTAATTAATACTATGTTACAGGCTCGTAAATCTGTGTCTAGGAGGATTTATTATCGAGTCTGGAAGACTTACATTTCTTGGTGTTCTTCTCATAAATTCTCCTGGCATTCTTTTAGAATTCCTAGAATTTTACAGTTTCTTCAGGATGGTTTGGATAAAGGTTTGTCTGCAAGTTCCTTGAAAGGACAAATCTCTGCTCTTTCTGTTCTTTTTCACAGAAAGATTGCTAATCTTCCTGATATTCATTGTTTTGTACAAGCTTTGGTTCAAACCTGTCATTAAGTCAATCTCTCCTCCTTGGAGTCTTAATTTGGTTCTGAGGGCTTTACAAGCTCCTCCGTTTGAACCTATGCATTCTCTGGACATTAAATTACTTTCTTGGAAAGTTCTGTTCCTTTTGGCCATCTCTTCTGCTAGAAGAGTTTCTGAGTTATCTGCTCTTTCTTGTGAATCTCCTTTTCTGATTTTTCATCAGGATAAGGCAGTGTTGCGGACTTCATTTAAATTTTTACCTAAGGTTGTGAATTCTAACAACATTAGTAGAGAAATTGTTGTTCCTTCATTGTGTCCTAATCCTAAGAATTCAAAGGAGAGATCTTTACATTCTTTGGATGTAGTAAGATCTTTGAAATATTATGTTGAAGCTACTAAAGATTTTAGAAAGACTTCTAGTCTATTTTTTATCTTTTCTGGGTCCAGAAAAGGTCAGAAGGCCTCCGCCATTTCTTTGGCGTCTTGGTTAAAGTCTTTGATTCATCATGCTTATGTAGAGTCGGGTAAATCCCGGCCTCAAAGAATTACGGCTCATTCTACTAGGTCAGTTTTTACTTCCTGGGCGTTTAGGAATGAAGCTTCTGTTGATCAGATTTGCAAAGCAGCAACTTGGTCTTCTTTGCATACTTTTACTAAATTCTACCATTTTGATGTGTTTTCTTCATCTGAAGCAGTCTTTGATAGAAAAGTACTTCAGGCAGCTCTTTCAGTTTGATTCTTCTGCTTATAATTTCATTTTTTTTCATTATTGAGATTAAAACTTTTGTTTTGGGTTGTGGATTATTATTTTTCAGCGGAATTGGCTGTCTTTATTTTATCCCTCCCTCTCTAGTGACTCTTGCGTGGAAGTTCCACATCTTGGGTATTTATTATTATTTATCCCATACGTCACTAGCTCATGGACTCTTGCTAATTACATGAAAGAAAACATAATTTATGTAAGAACTTACGTGATAAATTAATTTCTTTCATATTAGCAAGAGTCCATGAGGCCCACCCTTTTTTGTGGTGGTTATGATTTTTTTGTATAAAGCACAATTATTCCAATTCCTCGTTTTCGCGCGCTTCTGGATTCACTTTGTGTAAGTACCAGAGTTGTGGAGCTATTTTTTTCAGCGGCTCTCTGCTTTTAAAGTTCACTCAGCTGACAGGGAATGCGCAAGTGTTTATCACAGTTCCGGAGTCGGAGCTGGATCTTTTCTATAAAAATGTTGTCCGCAGTCAGCAGGATAGGTAGGCACCTCAGCAGGAGTGCTTAGGTGTAGTTGGTGCCTGTTTTTTTTTTATTTGGAACTGCTCCAGTTTTTCATTTTTTTGTTTTAACAAAAGTAAAAATTTAAAGGGGCAGTATAGTTTTTTCTATAAATTTTTTTTTCAATGTGATATAATAAACTGTTTTTAGTTTTTTCTCTCTTTTATTGTCCTCCTTTAAGGGGATAAAGATGGGGAGACCTTGATAAGTGTCACATGTAGTTTGTGTTTTAACTCCCAGGTGGAACCACCAGTAACTTTTTTTTTTTTTTTTTTTTAAAGAACTTTGTTTTTCAGGGATAGACCTTTTTTGATATTGAGCCTCCATTAGCTAAGGCGGATACTGTTCAGGTGTCTCCTGTTGCAGATATGCTGCAGCTTTCTCCTCAAGCATCCCTACACATGCAGTGCCCATCGTTTCCTCTCTCGCTTTGGTAGCAGTTTTCTTTGCAAGACATTGCTATCCACATATCCTCTGTTTTAGCTGAGGCGCTGTCTGCTTTTTTCCATGCTGCAGGGAAAGCGCAAAAGGAATTTTAGGAATCGGTGAGTAAGGTTTCTTAACCGGTTGTGGCTACTCTGGGTATTTCCTCTCAGAAGTCTGAGGGTGAAAATCTCAGATTCAGACAGTATAATTCCTTCTTCTGATGCTGAAGTGGTATCCTTCAAATTTAAGCTGGAACACCTCCGTCTGTTTCTTAAAGGGACAGTATACACTCTTTTCCATATAACTGCATGTAATAGACACTACTGTAAAGAATAAGATGCACAGATACTAATGTAAAAATCCAGTATAAAATGGTTTAAAAACGTACTTAGAAGCTTTCGGTTTAGCTCTGTTGAAAAGGCAGTTGGAAAGCCCACTGCAAGTGGTAAATAAGACACTCCCCCCTCCCCCTTCTTTTGCATATGAAAAGACCCTTTACACAAACAGGAGCAAGCTAGAGAAGGTAGCTGACGGTATTCAAATAAAACTTTGGGGCTAGGTTAGGAGTCTGAAAATCAGAGCAATGTTCTTTAAAAATAAGCAAAATTATAATTTTTTTTTAAAATCCAACTTTATGGACTTTATAAATAGATCATCTACAAAACATTTATGCAAAGAAAAAATGAGTGTATAATGGCCCTTTAAGGAGGTTTTGGCTACCTTGGCGACTCTGATGTGACGGTCGTAGTCAACTCTAAGAAGTCTAGTAAGCTGAACAAGTACTTTGATGTTTCCTCCACGGTGGAGGTATTCCCTGTACCAATCCATGCTATTGAGATTATTGCTCAGGAATCAGAGAGACCTGTATTTTCCTTTTCTCAATCTCTAAATTTTCAAGAAAATGTTTCCAATAGCAGAGTCATGGCAGACGGTTCCTAGGGTGGAGGGGGCGATCTTCACTTTGGCTAAGAGGACTACTATTCCAATAGAGGATAGTTGTTCTTTTTAGGATCAATGGATAAGAAGTTGGAAGCATTTCTAAGAAAATGTATATTCACCTGGGTCTTCAATGGCAGCCTGTGGTGTGTATTGTCTCTGTCATCAGTGCTACTGGTTTGATGCCTTGTCTGTTTTCATTCAGACAGATACTCTTTTTTTTTTTTAAGGAGATCCAGGACAGGATTAAGGCCCTTATGTTAGCCAATTCCTTTATTACAGATGTTTCCTTACAAGTCATTTAGCTAGGAGCAAAAATGTCTGTTTCTCCAACATTGGTGTGTCCGGTCCACGGCGTCATCCTTACTTGTGGGAATATCTCTTCCCCAACAGGAAATGGCAAATAGTCCCAGCAAAGCTGGCCATATAGTCCCTCCTAGGCTCCGCCCACCCCAGTCATTCTCTTTGCCGTTGCACAGGCAACATCTCCACGGAGATGGTTAAGAGTAAGTGGTGTTTAGTTGTAGTTTTTTATTCTACTATCAAGAGTTTGTTATTTTAAAATAGTGCTGGTATGTACTATTTACTCTGAAACAGAAAGAGATGAAGAATTCTGTTTGTGAGAGGAAGATGATTTTAGCAGACAGTAACTAAAATCCTTTGTTGTTTCCACATAGGACTGTTGAGATGAAGTAACTTCAGTTGGGGGAAACAGTTAGCAGACTTTTCTGCTTAAGGTATGACTAGCCATATTTCTAACAAGACTGTGTAATGCTGGAAGGCTGTCATTTCCCCTCATGGGGACCGGTAAGCCATTTTCTTAGTCTCAAGCAGAATAAAGGGCTTAATATGGGCTATAAAACTGGTAGACACTTTTTATGGGCAAAATCGATTGCTTTATTTGGGCATTTTATACATGTTTATGCTGGTATTTCACACTTATAAACTTGGGGAATGTTTTTTAACGTCAGGCACTATGTTAGACACCTTTTCCAGTCAGGAAGGGCCTTCCCAGTTGTAGGCTGAGCCTCAATTTCGCGCCATTACTGCGCAGTTGTTTTTGAGAGCAAGACATGCAGATGCATGTGTGAGGACCTGAAAATAGTTGGAAAAGTTCCTAGAAGGCGTCATTTGGTATCGTATTCCCCTCTGGGCTTGGTAGAGTCGCAGCAAAGGCTGTAGCTGGGACTGTAGAGGGGTTAAAACTGTAACCGGCTCCGGTTTCGTTATTTTAAGGGTTAAAGCTCTGAAAATTGGTGTGCAATACTTTTAATGCTTTAAGACACTGTGGTGAAATTTTGGTAAATTTTGAACAATTCCTTCATATTTTTTCACATATTCAGTAATAAAGTGTGCTCTGTTTAAAATTTAAAGAAAAATAATACAATGGGCGGAGAATCACTCCTGCCACCTATCTGCGATCCACATTCCAGGTGTGGAAAACTGGGAAGTGGATTATTTGCGTCGTCAGACATTCCATCCGGGGGAGTGGGAACTCCACCCGGAGATCTTTGCCCAGTTGACGCAACTATGGGGCATTCCAGATATGGATCTGATGGCGTCTCGTCAGAACTTCAAGGTTCCTTGCTACGGGTCCAGATCCAGGGATCCCAAGGCGACTCTAGTGGATGCACTAGTAGCGCCTTGGACCTTCAACCTAGCTTATGTGTTTCCACCGTTTCCTCTCATTCCCAGGCTGGTAGCCAGGATCAAACAGGAGAGGGCCTCGGTGATCTTGATAGCTCCTGCGTGGCCACGCAGGACTTGGTATGCAGACCTGGTGAATATGTCATCGGTTCCACCATGGAAGCTACCTTTGAGACAGGACCTTCTTGTTCAGGGTCCATTCGAACATCCAAATCTGGTCTCCCTCCAGCTGACGGCTTGGAGATTGAACGCTTGATTCTATCAAAGCGTGGGTTTTCAGATTCCATGATAGATACCCTGGTTCAAGCCAGAAAACCGGTAACTAGAAAAATTTACCATAAAATATGGAAAAGATATATCTGCTGGTGTGAATCCAAGGGATTCCCATGGAATAAGATAAAGATTCCTAGGATTCTTTCCTTTCTACAAGAAGGTTTGGATAAAGGATTATCTGCGAGTTCTCTAAAGGGACAGATTTCTGCTTTATCTGTCCTACTACACAAACGACTGGCAGTTGTGCCAGATGTTCAAGCATTTGTTCAGGCTTTGGTTAGGATCAAGCCTGTTTACAGACCTTTGACTCCTCCCTGGAGTTTAAATCTAGTTCTTTCAGTTCTTCAAGGGGTTCCGTTTGAACCTTTACATTCCATAGATATTAAGTTGTTATCTTGGAAAGTTTTGTTTTTGGTTGCTATTTCTTCTGCTAGAAGAGTTTCTGAGTTATCTGCTCTACAGTGTACTCCACCCTATCTGGTGTCCCACTCAGATAAGGTTGTTTTGCGTACTAAGCCTGGTTTTCTACCAAAGGTTGTTTCCAACAAAAATATTAATCAGGAGATAGTTGTACCTTCTTTGTGTTTTCCGAATCCAGTTTCAAAGAAGGAACGTTTGCTACACAATTTAGATGTAGTCCATGCTCTAAAATTCTACTTAGAAGCTACAAAAGAGTTCAGACAAACTTCTTCTCTGTTTGTCGTCTATTCTGGTAAAAGGAGAGGTCAAAAAGCAACTTCTACCTCTCTTTCCTTTTGGCTTTAAAGCATCATCCGATTGGCTTATGAGACTGCCGGACGGCAGCCTCCTGAAAGAATCACAGCTCACTCTACTAGGGCTGTAGCTTCCACATGGGCCTTCAAGAACGAGGCTTCTGTTGATCAGATATGTAAGGCAGCGACTTGGTCTTCACTGCACACTTTTGCCAAATTTTACAAATTTGATACTTTTGCTTCTTCGGAGGCTATTTTTGGGAGAAAGATTTTGCAAGCCGTGGTGCCTTTCATTTGGGTAACCTGATTGGCTCCCTCCCTTCATCCGTGTCCTAAAGCTTTGGTATTGGTTCCCACAAGTAAGGATGACGCCGTGGACCGGACACACCAATGTTGGAGAAAACAGAATTTATGCTTACCTGATAAATTACTTTCTCCAACGGTGTGTCCGGTCCACGGCCTGCCCTGGTTTTTTAATCAGGTCCGATGAATTATTTTCTCTAACTACAGTCACCACGACACCCTATAGTTTCTCCTATTTTTTCCTCCTGTCCGTCGGTCGAATGACTGGGGTGGGCGGAGCCTAGGAGGGACTATATGGCCAGCTTTGCTGGGACTCTTTGCCATTTCCTGTTGGGGAAGAGATATTCCCACAAGTAAGGAGGACGCCGTGGACCGGACACACCGTTGGAGAAAGTAATTTATCAGGTAAGCATAAATTCTGTTTTTTGCGGTTTTAGCTTGCAGAGCCTTATGGTTAAGCCTTGGTCTGCGGATATTTCATCTTAGTCCAAGTTCTTAGCGATCCTCTAGGGGGGTAAGACCTTGTTTGGGCATGGCTTGGCTGTAATATTTTTTTCAGAAGGAAAAAAAGATAAAAAGAATAATCAGAAAGGACGTCAGAGTAATTTTCGTTCCTTTCGTAACTTTAGAGGTAAACCCTTTCTTCCTTCCTCAAAGTAAGAACAGTCTGAGTCTTCCTGGAAGTCTAGTCAGTCTTGGAACAAGAGGAAGCAGTCTAAGAAACCAGCAGCTGATTCCAGGTCAGCATGAAGGGTTGGCCCTGATCCAGGAGCAGATCCAGTTGGGGGATGATTTTCTCAATTTGCTTAAACCTGGATACAAGATGTTCCGGATCCCTATGCGGTGAACATCGTATCCCAGGGGTACTATATAGTATTAAAGTCTTTCCCTCCCAGAGGCAGGTTCCTTCTCTCAAGATTATCTGTAAACCAGATAAAGGGAGAGGCGTTTTTAGTTTGTTTCTCTGCAGGAACGAGGTTTGGGATTCTATTCAAATCTGTTTATGGTTCCCATAAAGGAGGGAACTTTCAGACCATTTTTAGACCTGATATGTCTAAATTAGTTCCTTAGAGTACCGTTCTTCAAGATGGAAACCATATGTTCTATTCTTTCCTTGGTCCAAGAGAGTCAGTTCATGACATTCATAGACCTATAGGATGTGTGCCTTAATGCTCCTTTTCACAAGGATCATCACAAGCTTATGAGATTCACCTTCTTGGACCCAGAATTGTTTTCTAAAGTTCTGGGGGCTCTTTTGGCTCTGGGCTTTGCAGTGGTGCCATATCTGGACGACATTCTGGTTCAGGTGTCCTCTTATTAGCAAGCAAACTCTCATTCAGAGAATTTGTTATATTTTCTTCGCTCCCATGGATGGAAGGTGAATCTGGGAAAAGGTTCTCAGATTCTAGCTACAAGGGTAGTGTTCTCAGGTCCATATTAGATTCCTTTTCTATAAAGATTTTTTTTTGACAGAGGCCAGAAGGTCAAAAAAATTTCGTGCCTTGCCTTTCAGTCCTCTCCTCGGCTGTCAGTTGCTCAGTGTGTGGAGGTATTTGGTCTGATGGTAGCTTCCATAGACATCATCCCGTTCATTCGGTTTCATCTCAGAACTCTGTAGTTTCGAATGCGGGGACTATGCAGATCTGTCTCCATGAATAGATCTGGATCAGGCGACATAAGACTCTTTTCCGTGGTAGTTGTCTCAGGATCACCTTTCCCTGGGAACTTGCTTCCGCAGACCATCCTGGGTGATTGTGACCGGATGCTAGCCTGCTGGGTTAGGGAGCAGTCTGGGGCTCGTTGATGGCTTAGGGTCTATGGACTTGGGAGGAGTCGGATCTCCCCTTTAACATGTTAGAGCTGAGAGCAATCTTCAATGCTCTATTGGCCTGGCCTCAGTTAGCTTTAGCCTAGTTTATCAGGCTCCAGTCAGACAACATAATATTGGTGGCGTACATCAACCACCAGGGGAGAACTCAGAGTTCTTTGGTCATGACTGAGGTGGCCTAAATTATTCAGTTGGCGGAGACCCACAACTGCTGTCTATCTGTGATCCACATCCCAGGAGTGGGCAATTGGGAAGCAGATTTTCTGAGCTTACAGGCTTTTCTTCCTGGAGATTGGCAACTCTATCCGGAAGTGTTTTCCAGTTTTGACCCTTAAATGGGGGTGGGTGGAGTTGGTTCTCATGGCATCTCAACAGAATGCCAAGCTCCCGAGGTACGGTTCGAGGTCAAGGGATCCACAGGACATCCTGATAGATGCTCTGGTGGTCCCTTGGATTTTCAGTCTAGCATACCTGTTTTTTTCCCATACGCTCTCTTTCCACGAGTCATTGCTCGGATCAAGCAGGAGAGGGCGTCGATGATTCTCATAGTTCTGGCGTGGCCAAATCTTGTTTTGTTTTTTTAAGCTGGCTGCTTGGCGATTGAACGCTTTATTTTGTCTAAGCGTGGGTTCTCATAGTCGGTCATTGAGACCTTGATCCAGGCTTGTTAGCCTTTGACTAGAAGGATTTACCATAACATATGGCGTAAATATCTGTATTGGTGTGAATCCAGAGGCTGTTCTTGGAGTAGAGTCAGGATTCCTAGTTTTTTGTCCTTTCTCCAGGAAGGTCTGGAGAAGGGTTTGTCTGCTAGTTCTCTGAATGGTCAGATTTCTTCATTGTCTATTTTGTTGCATAAGCATCTGGTGGATATGCAAGACGTGCAATCTTTTTCTCATGCCTTGGTCAGGATCAGGCCGGTGTTTAAACCTGTTTCTACTCCCTGGAGTCTTAACCTTGTTTTTATAGTTTTACAGCAGGCTTTGTTTGAGTGTATGCATTCCTTAGATATTAAGATTTTATCTTTGAAGGTTTTGTTTCTTGTTGCTCTGTTCGGAGAGTTTTTGGAACTCTCTGTGCTGCAGTGTGATTCCCCTGATTTTTTCTTTCATTCTGATAAGGTGGTCCTGCGTTCTAAGTTTGGTTTCCTGCCTAAAGTTGTTCCAACTTTGTTATTTATTTTTCCTTACCAATTTTCTTATAAGGAGTGTTTGCTGTACAACCTAGATGTTGTGTGTGTGCGCTGATATCTATCTACAAATGACTAAGGACTTTTGTCTATCTTCTGCTTTGTTTTGTTTTTATGGGAAACGTAAGGCTCAGAAAGCTACGGCTACTTTTTTTTCCTTTTGGTTAAAGAGTATTATTCGTTTGGCCTATGAGACTGCTGGACAGCAACCTCCTGAGAGAATCACAGCTCATTTCACGAGAGCTTTTTCTTCGGCAGACTCTCTACATACCTTCCCCTCCCCCACCGAAGCTGCGAGGGAGGTAGAGATTACCTGTGGTGGCGGCGCCGTATTGCCGAGCAGGGAACGACGAACATCTGAGGCGGTCCCACCGGGTGCTGGTTTGGAGGCTTGCTGGAGACTCCCCCCCCTCCCCCACTGGTGCTGCGCGGGAGGTCGGGGCTATGCTTGACCAGCCTTGGAGACTGCCGCTGTAACTCCTTTGCACGGCGCTTCGGAATATCTTCGCCCCGGCTGCCTGTGATGTTATAGGTGAATGCTAAATCAAGAGGCGGCTTTGCCGGGACCCGATTCTTTTTTTTTTCTTCACTCTCTCTGGAGGAGCCAGCCGGAGCTGCCTGATTCTTCGGGGAAATATCGAGCTGGGTGCCGATAAAGCGCTATGGAAGGTGGCTGCACATCATGATCTCCTGATAGGTACCTGTAATCTTGGTGATATCACATTTAAAGGCCCTCAGCCATATTATATAATAACCCTTTTCTAAGAATAAATTTCCTACCCTCCCTGAAAATAAAATATTATCCTTCATTATTGGGCAGGGAGAAAGGTTATATAGGAGTATAAAGATTTTCAGTTATACTATCTAATAATCTCCTTCAAAAAATAGATTTCCCACCCCCCCTAAAAATAAAATAAAATAAACAAATGGAATTGGATGAATCAAGATATAGCTAAGCCACTGTGTAGATATTTGTCTATCAGCAGGATACACTATATATAATTGTTGGAATAATATTAGAACCTTGTTGGTTATAAATTTAACTAGGATATTGCGACGGGTGCCTTTAGAGGTAACATCTTTTTTTATAACATACTGTACACACTTTACACTAGGAATCGAGGTGTTTTTTGTAGGGTTGTATTATTTAGATAACTGACAAATTGACGTGACATTGCCTCATATTTGTAACATCCTTAGATCTTTGCATCCTTGGCTGGATTTACTCACATAACCAAATTGCACTGGTCTAATTCACGCCTAATTTCTTTTTTTTTTTTTTTTCTCTCTCCCCCTTCCCCTCACTTGACCATCACTGGACACATACCCATCCTCACTTGTCCATCTGAGAACGTTCTCTTTCTCAGAATTTAACTCTATAATCACCTTATCCCCTGCACTAACCTCCACGTAGAGAAAATTGCTCCACTATATTTCTTTTTTTTATTTTATCAGCACATGGATAAATTCCTTCACACTTCACCCCGGAATCCCTCTCCAGCCATGGCAGCAAGACAGAGAGACAGGAAACTGAAGGGCAATCAAGAGGCTGCCACGGAAGCACAACCAATTTTGTTAAACGTACCAGTTGTGCAAGAAACAACCAATATTCACAGTTTAGTGGCTAGTATATCCGATGCCCTCTCTCCTAAATTTGAAGCTCTTAGAGCTGAAATCAAACAAGATTTTCTTTCTCTGATACAAGAGGTTCGCCAATTTTCTAACAGGTTGCAGGAAGCCGAACAAAGAGTCTCGGACCTGGAAGACCTAACAATTGCACATAGTTCTAACCTAGAAGGTGTAAATATTAACATAGAGAAAATTCAAAGTAGATTAGAAGACCTAGAAAACCGTTCTAGAAGAAACAATATAAGAATTATAGGTCTACCGGAAGAACAGCAATATGATAATCTTGCCAATTTTATTTCAGAAACCTTGCCTATAATTTTAAAGATGCCATCTACTTTATACCCCATCCCAGTGGAGAGAGCGCACAGAATAGGTCCACCCCGTGCAGATAACAAAGGCAGAACTAGGCCTAGACCTGTCATTGCTAGAATACTAAATTTTCAAGATAAACTTACGTTATTTCAGCACTATCGCAAACAACAGCCTGTCAAGGCTGGAGACACTACAATTCTTATGTTTCAAGACTTCTCCGCTGACACTGCAGCAAGGAGAAGGGAGCTTGCCCCTGTTTGTTCGAAGTTGATACAAAAAGGGTATCAGGCAACCATAATATATCCTCATAAATTAAAGGTTAAAGTTGGAGAGGTCATGCATTTTTTTGAAGAAGCTCATCTGGCTGAGAACTTCTATAATACATTGGGCTCTTAGGTCCAATAACAGCATGGTTGAATGTCTATTTACTGGATTGAGTATAACATACAGGCTTTTGCTTATGGGGAAGACCGTGTCTCTTCTAGACGCAAGTCTTAGGGTCCAACTCCCACCTATGCGGAGAGAATTTTTTTGTATAATTTTTTTTTCCTTTTTTTTTTTTTTTTTTTTTTTTTTTTCTTTCCACTCTTTAACCTCCTTCCTCCCTAACTCATAAATGACTATGCGGAATGGTAATTGTAAAATAGTTTCGTGGAATGTAGGTGGTATATCTACCCCTATAAAGAGGAACCCCAAGCACTGTCGGAAAAATAAGTGTTTATGTTTTATTAATATGATGATTAGTTTAAATTTAACTATATGCATAAACGAATATAGTACTATGTTGATGAATCTATTGTATCTTCTGATTATGCTATGTTTACAGTTTTGTTGATTGGACAGTGACTTGGATTATAAATAAAAAAAAAATAAAAAAAAATAGCATGTTCTATCTGATTTGGGTTAGTGTCCCTTTAATTTGGTTTTGAGGATTGTACAGGTTTCTCCTTTTGAGCCTATGCATCAGGTGGATGTTAAACTTCTTTTGGGATGTTTTGTTTCTTTTAGCTATTTTATCTGCTAGAAGAGCTTTCTACTTTTTCATGTTTTACTCCTTATCTTATATTTCTTCAGGATAAGGTTGTATTTTCTGACAAAATAAGTTGGGACACTGTTGTTCTTTCTGTACAGTATGTTGTATTCCTAAGAATTATTCAGAGAGATCTCTTCATGTTTTGAATTATGTTAGAGATTTGAAGTGTTATGAGGACAATATTAAGGATTTCAGACAAACTCTCGGCTAGATTACGAGTTGTGCGTCAAGGTAAAAAAGCAGCGTTAAGAGGTCCTAACGCTGCTTTTTTACGCCCGCTGCTATTACAAGTCTTGAAGGTTAAGGGTCAGCGCAAACTTCTTTGGCCTTACTGCAAAACGACTAACGTAAACTTCGTAAAGTCTTTTTTCTATGGGACTTCCATAGCGCCGGTATTACGAGTCTGTCCTGGGAGGCCAAAAAGTGAGCGGTACACCCTACCCTGTCAAGAGTCCTAACGCATTTAAAAGTCAGTAGTTAAGAGTTTTATGGTACAACGCCATAACATAAAACTCATAACTAAAGTGCTAAAAAGTACACTAACACCCATAAACTACCTATTAACCCCTAAACCGAGGCCCTCCCGCATCGCAAACACTAAAATTAAATTTCTAACCCCTAATCTGCCGCTCCGGACACTGCCGCCACCTACATTATATTTATGAACCCCTAATCTGCTGTCCCCAACATCGCCAACACCTACCTACACTTATTAACTCCTAATCTGCCGCCCCCAACGCCGCCGACACTATAATAAAGATATTAACCGCTAAACTGCCACACTCCCGTGTCACAAACATTAGTTAAATATTATTAACCCCTAATCTGCCGTCCCTAACATCGCTGCCACCTACCTACATTTATTAACCCCTAATATGCCACCCCACTAAATGTATTAACCCCTAAACCTAAGTCTAACCCTAACACCCCCAACTTAAATATAATTTAAATAAGTCTAAATAAAATTACTATCATTAACTACATTATTCCTATTTAAAACTAAATACTTACCTATAAAATAAACCCTAAGCTAGCTACAATATAACTAATACTTACATTGTAGCTAGCTTAGGGTTTATTTTTATTTTATACGCAAGTTTGTATTTTTTATTTTTTTATTTTTTTTTTTTAAAAGCTTTATTGAATGTCCAGCATAAAAATAACCAACAATCTTTGGCAAATAAACAGGAGCTGCATATTTAACATTGAACTGAGTTTCAGTCAAATAAACAGTGCATTAACAGTAGTTTCAACAATGCTCTTGGCTCAAATATCTGGTACATTGTTCTCATCTTTCAGCGCATTATTATACATTACAGTTTTAAGTGTATCAATCTTTTCAGAGTTATAATTGAGCTTGGGTATTAAGTCATACCCAGAATATGAACAGTATAAGAAGGAAGAAAGAAGAAAGATGAAGGGGGGGAAGAAGGAAGAAAAAAAAAAAAGGGGGGGGTGGGGGGGAGGGGGAGAGGAAGGAAAAGATGAGGGGAGGGGAGCATGAATGTGTGGGAGTGGGTGAGGGAGATGGGGAGGGAACCACTATTATAGGCAAGCTATTCCTATCGCCTAACGTGACGTATTTATTACATTATTAGTTCTCACAAATTCTTTCATCCAAGATGTTTTCTCTATAGCAAGTCAGTTTGTGTATCTCCAGGGTCTGCAACAGTGTATTAATTAGAGTATTGGTCTCTACTTTGATCTATTATATGCTTTTGCCTTCCCATATCATGACCATGTGTTCATGCAGAGTTAGTTTCCCAGATCTAAGGTAGTGATACCTCTCCAAACCCAGCAGATCTCTAACTCCGTGTTTCCATTCATTTAAGCATGGCACGGTTACTGATTTCCAATACTTTGGAATTAGGCCCTTAGCACAATTCAGCAGTAAAAGAAATAAGGTACGTTTCGCCTCTAGCACTATCTTAGGCATGGCATGGTAGATCAGGTATTGTGGGTTTGGGGGCAGGATCATTTGCAAGAGTCGGCTGCATTCTCGGAAGACCGCCTCCCAGAATACACCTATTCGTGGACATGTCCACCATATGTGCATGATTGATCCCTGTTCCCCACAGCCCCTCCAGCATTCTCCATTTGTCTGTGGGTAAATCTTATGTAGCCTTTGTGGGGTCAGATACCATCGGCTTAAAAATTTAAAATGCATCTCTTGTAGTTTCATAGAGACCGATGCTTTCTTAGCTTTGTTGAAGATCTGTAACCAGTCTTTTGAGGTGATATTTAAATCAAGATCCGTTTGCCATGCCTCTGTATAAGAGGGCAGCGTCTCTTCATCGCCTGTTGACAGTAATTTGTACAGACGGGAAACCAAATGGCCCGGCGGTTGAACCATTGTACATATTGACTCAAAGGGCGTTCTCTCTCTTGTGAAAGCAGCCATATCTCTTTGTCCATTAACGTAGTGATGAAGTTGTGCTACTCTGAACCAGGAGGAGAATAGCCATTGATCCCATTCCTGTAGGTTCTCTTGGGCCTTGATCTTCCCGTCACAGAAAGCATTAGAAACCGCCGCTTCTTCTAACGTATATTTACGTCTCGGGGCATGTGTTCTGTATGCTAAGGCGTTGTCTGGATTTTCATAGACCGGGGTTACTGGCGATGGTTTGGTAGAGATATATTTATCTTGTTTGATCAGGGAATCCCACACACAGAAAACGTCTTCCAACAGTGGGTATTGATGGATCAATGAGGTCCGGCTCTCTGCCGAGACCCACGCAAGGGTGCCTACGTTACCTCTCTGTAGGATTTCACAATCTAGGTCGATCCATGCTTTATCCGGTTTGTTATGACACCAGTGAACCAGTCGTTGTACATTTATCGCTTTAAAGTACATTTTCAACAGGGGAACTCCTGCTCCCCCCCTGTCTCTAGGCAGATACATTGTTTTCTTCCTGATTCTCGGCCTTATACCATTCCATATGTATGCCTCTATTTCCGATTGGATCTGGTGGATAATAGGTATTGCCGATAAGAGGTACCGCCTGCATTATATACAAAGCTCTAGGCAAAACATTCATCTTGACCGCATGGATTCGGCCCATCCATGAGATGGACTTGTTTTTCCATTTCGTTAGATCCTCTGTTACTGCATCTCTAAGCAGTTTGTAATTTATGTCGACGATGTCGGAGATCACTGGTGTCAGATAGATCCCGAGGTATTTCAAACGGTGTTTTGTCACGCTAAGTGGGCAGAGAGTGCATATCTCCTTGAAAGTATCAGCTGGTATGGAGATATTAATAATCTCGGACTTAGTCAGATTAAGTAGAAAGTCCGAGACTTTCCCAAACTCTGCGAACTCTGCCAGTAGAGCTGGCAATGAGACAGACGTATCAGATAACATCACAAGGACGTCGTCCGCATACATAGCTAATTTGTGCTCTTTCTGCCCGACCACTAGTCCCGAGATGTTGGGATTATTGCGGATTCTGAAAGCCAGTGTCTCCATCACTATTGCGAATAGTAGAGGAGACAGGGGACACCCCTGTCTCGTCCCATTGGTGATCTTAAAGGATTTAGAGAACATCCCATTGACTCGCACCTTAGCACTCGGTGCTGAGTATAACGAGAAAATTGTGCGTATAATACCGTTACCAAAACCCAGTTTAGCCAAGGCATGTCTCATAAATGACCAATTGACCCGGTCAAAAGCTTTTTCAGCATCCGTTGACACTAAGGCCAACGGAGCTGAATTGTTATGGGCGAAGGATATCAGTTGTATTACCCTAAGGATATTGTCCCGAGCTTCTCTGCCCGGAACAAACCCCACTTGGTCCGTGTGGACCAATTGCGGTAAGAGCTTAGAAATGCGATTAGCGATGACCTTCGCCAGAATTTTAATGTCCGAGTTAAGGAGCGAGATTGGCCTATAGCTACTAGGCTGGGTCTCAGGTTTTCCTGGCTTATGTATGACTGTGAGGTGCGCCTCAAGCATAGAGTCGGGCAGTGAGGTCCCTTCTGACAGCTTATTGAATATCTTAAGTAAGCGTGGTGCTAGCTTGTCTGAGAATGCTTTGTAATAGCGCATACCAAAGCCATCTGGGCCAGGGCTTTTACCTCCCGGCAGGAGCTTGATCGCTGATTGGATCTCTTTGATCGTGAATGGTGCCTCAAGCTTAGATGCCTCTGTCTGTGTTAGCCCAGGCATCTCTATTCCATCTAAGTAGTCTAATATGGCTCTCTCCTGGAGATCCCCAAGGGTTTGGTCCTGCTCCTCTTGGATTATAGGATGCAAATTATATAGGGTTTCATAAAAGCTTCCAAATGTATCAGCAATAGCTGACCCCTCCTGGTGTTTGTTACCAGAGCAGTCAACGATCTCATATACGTATGTTTTAAGTCTCTGACGCGCTAGTGCTCGCGCTAGGAGTTTGCCTGCTTTGTTACTTTGTTCGAAGTAATACTGTCGGAGCTTAGGGGCTTTAGCTTGCTGCTCAGCCTGTATATGGGTCAAAAGACCTGCCCTGGCTTCAACAAGGTTTTCCTGCAATACGCAATCTGCAGGTCGCACTTTATGTGCAGTTTCAGCTTGCTCAACTTTTTTAAGGAGGACGTTATATCGGTGTCTATGTTCCCTACGAAGGGTCGAAGTGTGTCTGATCAAGACACCTCTTAAGACACACTTATGTGCCTCCCATACCATGTTATCATCTAGGTCACCTTCTGAGTTAATGCAGAAGTATTCCTCAATGGCGCTGTCTAACTTCTGCTTTAATAGTGGGTCATCCAGTAAGGCCTCATCAAGTCGCCACACAAACGGGGTGACTGGCAGTTCCGGCCATTCGATAGTGCATCTCACAGGAGCATGGTCAGACCAGGTAATCTGACCTATATTGCTGCTGGTAGTAATAGATAATCCTGCTGGATCTGTGAGAATATAATCAATTCTCGTGTATTTCCTGTGTGGATGAGAATAGAATGAGTAGTTCTTGGCGGATGGGTGCATTACACGCCATATGTCATGGAGGACTAAGTCCCTCATGCATTTAATTATTTGTTTCACAATTTTGTGTTTAGTACTTGATAGACCATCTGAAGTATCTAGTGTAGGACAGAATGAGACGTTAAAATCTCCACCTAAAAAGACAATCCCCTTCTGGTTTTCCAGAATGTTATTTGTTAGCTTTTTAAAAAAAACATCTTGTGCCACATTAGGAGAGTAGATGTTGACAAATGTTACATATTTTCCATATAAAGTCCAAATTAGCATCAGAAACCTGCCCTCAGGGTCTTTTATTGTCTGCTCCATCCGGAAAGGCACCCTAGCCCCAAACAGTATTCCCACTCCATTTTTTTTGGTCGGGCCAGATGCAAAATGTGCTACTGGGAATTTTTGATTATACCATTTCGGTTCTTTAAATTTAGAGAAGTGCATCTCCTGAACATACACAACGTCCCCGCCCATCCTCTGGAGGTCCCTAGTGACAATTGATCTTTTCCCAGGGCTGTTAAGTCCTTTGACATTGATTGTAATAAGGTCTATGGTAAGATTCCCGGAGCCTCTCATTGTATCGAGCGAGCACTCAAGGGCCACTTAGTTCGGTTAGTAAAGCAAATGGGTGTGTAGGAGAGAGGCGTTGGTCAGGGGGTGGTAGGGGAGGGAGAGGGTGATAAGATGAAGGGAAAAGAAAGAAAAAAGAAAAAAAAAAGGGGGGAAAGGTCAAGTAAAGACGGGGAAGGCGGGTAAGCTAAGTAGATGACTAGATGTGGTCAATGTGGGGTACAAGCAGTAGGCAAGGTTCAGAGGAATAGGTATGAAGGTGGGGTGAAGACAATTATCCCTATCTCAGGCAGGGGGGTAGTGAGAACAGGGATAGTTTGGAATGAGAATAGAGTAAAGAGTGTAGAGTGAATCTCTACTAACAAGTAATACAAATCAAAGGGGGTAGTAACCCTTATACTCTCAGCAATTGGTTTATACTTAAGAATTCTCTATTTTGTAGGTAAACACGACAAACAATAAACAAAACATATCTTTAGCTTTACTTATCATGTCAGGGACGTACTCTTTGTAAGGTCCTGTCCATAGCCCAACTATGGTGTCTAAGGTGTGCTACTGGGTATCCTATATACGCCCTGGTGGGCTGGGCATCTCAGCTCCCTTTTTGGTCTCGCGCACCTATCCCTTTCTCCACCTACCTAGTGTCAGCACTCCATACCTCTATTGGGATCTATTCATAATCAGTGCTATATTATTAAATATATGAGACTACCTAGTCGCTTGCGCATGATATCTCTCTGAAGAGCTAGTGACCTCGTGTGAGGAAGTTCTTACATTCCAGACAATCTCAAGTGTGCCTCAGGCTATGCTATGCTCGACCAGGTCTCCCTCTCCTTTACTCCCTCTTTCATTCTCACCTTTCCTGTTCTAGTTATTAGTGATGGGGGACTAGAGTGATCATAGAGCTTTTAGATAGCATTTATATGAGGAGTCTGTGCGATTTAAAGGTTAGGGTGTCTAAGTGGCGCAGGGTGACTCAGTATTCCGCACCATCCAACAATAGGCAATAAGAGCATGTAAGGGAGCATAAGAAAAAATAAAACAATTAAAATAGGACAAGGCTGTGAGTAATAATGTACTGATCCCAGACTCGATTCTGCAACATAAAATGATGAACACAATAAACTGGTATGCTCTTAAATCTAGTGATAACAATGAGCATTTAAACAGTGCAGTAACATATGCAATAACAGTGACAACATTCTTTCTATAGTATTATCTGTACGGTAAGTGACTCATGCTTGATCACAAGTAGTCCGCACACTTTCATTGCAGCTAGAGGAAGTTCATGCAAGATTTCCAAGGGGATGCTGCAACAGATCAGTTCACCTGTGGCTAAATGCAGTCTCAGAAGTCTGTGATCTTAAGCATGGCATACATAAATCAGAAAAGAAATGAAGTGTCCCAGTCAGTAACATTTATAGCGACCACTATAGCCATATGTAGGCCGCCAATTGCTCTGCTGTTCCTGGGTGCTAGCTTTGTATATTTAATGTGGGACATATGACATATTATAACTTTATCATTAACAAGCTAACTATGTGCATTCAAGATAAGTTATATACTTAGCTGCTAGACATGAAGATCCATGTCTTGGGTGAAGCATCTATCCTTTATAATGCACTGCAGCCTCAGCATATTCACTTATGCAGACACAGCACATTATTCCAGTGGGAGAGCAAGATGTTTAAGGCAGTCTTCTGTTTTGTGGGACTCTCTCTTCTATGTGATTTTCTCCTTCTTGTGCAGGTTCTGCTGCAGGGTGTAGAGGCCTGATTTGTGTTCCCAGTGCCTGGTTGAAAGCAGGCAGGTCAGACATCGTGCGATAAGTGGCTGTGACTCCATCCTTAGTGGCAATGAGGCATGTTGGAAAACCCCATCTATATGGGATCCTTTGCTCCTTAAGATGCAGTGTCAGAAAGCGCATCTCCCTCCGCTTTTGAAGGGTTGCAGGGCACAAATCTGTATAGACCTGTATCTCCGTTCCCTCATATGATAGTGGCTGTCTGTTTCTTGCGTGGCGGAGTATCTCCTCCCTATCCTTATATGACAGGAGCTTAACTATAATATCTCTGGGGGGTGCCCTCGCTGGTGGCTTAGGTCGCAAGGCTCTGTGGGCTCTTTCCACATGTATATCCTCCTCTTCAGGGTTATTTTTGATGTATTTAAACAGTTTCTGAATGTACTCATTTATTTCAATCGGGGTCACAGTCTCAGGAACCCCTCTTAGTCTCAGGTTATTCCGTCGACTCCTGTTCTCTAAATCTTCAATCCTTTCAGATAGATTTTGAACAGTCATGTCTTGTGATTGTATGCAATTAGAGTTATGCTGTACATCAGCACGCAGCGCCTCTTGTGATTCCTCTGCTAGCGTGACACGATGATCTATAGTAGCAATGTCTTTTTTTAGGTCCCCAAACATATTTTTCATTTCCAGAATGGCCTCCTTTATGTCTTTTTTAGATGATAAATGTCTTGTATCTTCTTTTGTGATATAATCACATTGTTTAGGCTCAGTACCTTGGGAGGAAGCTGTCTCTTGTAAAATTACAGGTTCTGTTGTGTCTTTTTGTGAATTTTGACCTGAGTCAGGTGGTATCAGATAACTGTCCATATTTGATGAATGCAGGGCCTTGTGTACCTTGGGGCCTCTCTTGCTTGTCATATTAATATTGCTCACAGAATTGGACCTGTAATGCAATTTTCCCCTTTCTCTTCTGCCTCTATCTCCCTTTATTGTTAAGGGTTATGTATATGAGTAACTGCTATCAGAAAGTGCGTGTCAATCACAAGTGTGGCGGCCTAGCAGTGTTTATTTCTTGGCCACTTAGTTAATACTTTTATGCCCCCAGTTTTCTTTGCATCTACATGATCAGGCCACTTATGTATGCATATTCTATTGCTTTTATATCTGACGCGTGCTTCTTCAAGTGCACGCTATTGCCCGGGTACTGACAGTCTCTTGCTACCTCTCCGCTTCTGTGTATGCCGGGCCTGGTTTTTCACTACGCGCCAAGGCGCCACTCACCACCTCTCCGGTCGGTCCTCTCTGCCGCGGTCACCTCGCAAGAATCTTTAATACCGCCTGCCAGTGGTAGGTAAGTCACCGGTATGTACCGGGATCTCTCCACAGCTCTGAAAGTTCTTAGCCGCGGTCAGGTGTGCGCTGATTAATGCTTCTTTACTGAGTCTATTCCGGGCTTCAAGAAGGCGGCTACCCAGTTGTTGCCAAGTGCTCCGGTCACTCAGTGTGCAATCCTCTGTTGATCCTCACAGGTAGGTCGCGGCATTGAGGGGATTCGGATAGATGCGGACTGTAACTCCTTCCCGGCGTCACTGTAGGCCTAGCTCCATGCTCTTGTTTATATCCAGTCCGTGCTAGATTAGGTTTCCGCTTCAGTGCATATATGCACACCAGTCAACTGTGCTGCTTCATGGTCATTTTTAGTGCTGCACGTCGTGTTTAACCTTATACTGAGAGTATTTGGGTGTCAGAGCGCTCTCAATGTGCAGCCATTAGCAATCGTGGCTAGGCTCCGCCCCCAGTTTGTATTTATTTTAACTAGGTAGAATAGTTATTAACTATTTAATAACTACCTAGCTAAAATAAATACAAAAGTACCTGTAAAATAAAACCTAACCTAAGTTACAATAACACCTAACACTACACTATAATTAAATTTACTAAATGAAATACAATTAAATTAAATTATTTTAAGTACAAAAACCCCCGCTAAATTACAGAAAATAATAAACAAATTACAGATATTTAAACTAATTACACCTAATCTAATAGCCCTATCAAAATACCCCCCCCCAAAAAAAAAAACAACCCTAGCCTAAACTAAACTACCAATAGCCCTAAAAAAGGTCCTTTTGCGGGGCATTGCCCCAAAGTAATCGGCTCTTTTACCTGTAAAAAAAAAATACAAACAACCCCCCAACAGTAAAACCCACCACCCACACAAACAACCCCCCAAATAAAATACTATCTAAAAAAAACTAAGCTCCTCATTGCCCTGAAAAGGGCATTTGGATGGGCATTGCCCTTAAAAGGTCAATTAGCTATTTTGCAGGCCCAAACCCTAACCTAACAATAAAACCTACCCAATACACCCTTAAAAAAACCTAACGCTAACCCCCTGAAGATCGACTTACAGTTCTGAAGATCCGATATCCATCCTCAAGAAAGCAGCAGAAGTCTTCATCCAACCGGGCCGAAGTCCTCAGCGAAGCCGGTAAAAGTCTTCATCCAAGCCTGGCGAAGTGGTCCTCCAGACGGGCAGAAGTCTTCATCCGACGTGGAGCGGGTCCATCTTCAAGACATCCGACGCGGAGCATCCTCTTCATCTGACGACCTGAATGGGCTCATGTACACTCCGGTGCATTTGTGTGTCTTAAAGTGAATGTAAATTTTGATGCTAAAGTGCCCGGTTTTTAAAAATTCGATTAAAAACAGGGGCACTTTAATTCATCAAAATCTACATTTCACTTGTGTTGTAAAAAAAAACTTACCTTTTAATCTTGACAGCCACACCAGCTTCCTCCGGTCGTCGCGAGCCATTTCTCCAATCACAGCTTCCCCCCTGGGGGAATCGGTATCTGATTCAACGCCGTGATTGGAGGAAGCCTGATTCCTCATTTTATACCCAGGAAGAGACTTTGCGACAGGTGGAGGGAGCTGGAGCTGCTGTGAAGATTAAAAGGTAAGTATTTTTTCACAACACGAGTGACATGTAAATTTTGATGAATTAAAGTGCCCCTGTTTTTAATCGAATTTTTAAAAACGGGGCACTTTAACATCGAAATTTACATTCACTTTAAGCACTCTATGGCAGTTGTGTTTGCAACTTTGTATAACATTGATGCTAACATTGTTGCAATCACTGCTGCCAAGTACTATGAGCCTGCATAGATTTACTCTTCAGAAAAGAATTTCAAGAGAACAAAGCAAATTTGACAATAGAAATACATTGGAAAGTTGTTTACAATTCTGAATCACAAAAGTTTAATTTTGATTTTACTGTTCCATTGATGTGGACAAATTATGACTGTCCACTGCACCATCTTGTGTAAGATTTGTTTTCTTTATGTTCAGTACAAACATGGATATGTAATGCACCAAGTTTAGTGTTACAGAACTCCTAGAGAAATGTTTATTTTTGAAGATTATAGCAAGTCATTTGTTCCTAGTAGTTTCAGCTCAATTCAGCACAGTTGAGCAGCAGGGGATATCGAATCCCTAGACCATTAAAAGAACATAAAACCTTTAGTATAGTATATATTAGTCATAAAATACTTATAAAACTTAACTTTATTTTTAAGTCTTTCTCTTCCCCCTGCTCCTTCATTTTATTTTTCTGTAGAGTAGTGATCGGTCCCACCCACTCTCTATGTAGTACACCAAGCGTGCTTCCAATGATCCAGACTAATGAGCATTAAAGAGAGGCTGCTGCCATGCATGTGTCCAGCTGATAGAGAAATCATTGCATAGCGAACAGCAAGCCGTTTGGCTAAAAAGACGATTGGCTGCCACTGCAAAATATTGCAAGATAAAAAAGAAACCAGTAAACTGAGCGTACAATCACTGTATAGAGTGAAGAAAGGTTAGACTTTCTAGAGTTAAATTACAGAATAAAAGTAAATACAGTAATGAAAAGTTAATGGGAAACTATTTATGTACCTTTTAAATGGACATTAAGCACAAAATAAATGCTAGACAGAATGATACATTCAAAGAAAAGATTACATAGATGCATTTCTTTCATATAGGTGGCGAGAGTCCACAAGCTAGTAACTGATGGGATATACATTCCTACCAGGGTGGGGCAAAGTTTCCCAAACATCAAATGCCTATAAATACACCTCCCACCTCACTCATACCTCAGTTTTAAAAACTTTGCCTCCTTAGGAGTTGGTGAAGCATGATGATTTCTTCTGTAAAAGGTACTTCTAAGCATATTGAAGCCCAGTTCCTCTCTAAGTTCAGTGTTTGTCTGAGGGATGTGAAGGGAGTATTGCCTGATGACACCATGTTTTCACCTATGGGAAAGCTTTTCATAAGGCTATCTGTAAATCGGTTGCAGGGATTCATCTGCTGCCTCCCTTTATAGATCGACAATATACTCTTGTACCATTACCTTTGCTCATATGTTTCAGTACTGGTTTGGCTGTCTGTTATATGTGGATGGGTGTCTTACATGGTAAGTATATACTTATCTTGGCCCCCCTGGTAATATTTACCAGTGAGACCCCCTCTTTAGAGGGGCGTGGACAGAATTATCCACTCCCCTCATTTACCATAAAAGCTTGTAGTAGGACACCACCCCTTCCTCCTCCTAGTTCTGTCCAACCTGCTAGGTGGACAGGGCTAGGAGACCCTCTCCGTTTCTACCTTCTGGGCTGCAAGATTTTTCCCTTTGTGCATATGGCTTACTTAGCTGCATATTTGAGCTGATGATCCTTCCAGCTGTCCGGTGCAATGGTTTCTGTGATCGCAGTAACTGATATGGGGATAGTCGGTGGGAATACCGTTCCTTACGGTTAACTTGTGGGGGCCGCCATGTTACTGTGATATCATTGGTAAGGGACGTTGCAGGGGCTGCGTCTGAGGGATGTCATGATAACGCGCGTGAATCCTTCAAAGCCTTGGCATAGCCTTTAACAGAGAGCGTTTTTCCTTCTTCCCCATGAAAGTACCGATACTTCCTTTCAGTTTTGTGAACTGGCATTGTTGAATCTTCATTCCGGTAAGTGCTATAGCACTCGTTTTTGGCACACAAATAATTTATAAAGAAAAAGTCTCAGCTCCAGCCTCAAGCCGTTACAGCCCAGGAGGAATCAGGGGCAACTATAAGGTATAATTTGTTTTCTATGTGTGTATCTTTAATGCCTTTTGTACATACTATTTATTTATTTGTTTATTTATGGCTGGTTATGCTTTTTTATTAGTGATACAGCCCAGCCTATGCCCACCTGTTCCCTTTGTGCTAATTCTTGCTGGCAAGACAAGAAACATTTTGTAAAGTGTGTATTGGGCAGATTTATGGTGGAAGCTTTTCTGAATCACGTGGGGGTTCTGTGACTAATTTGCTAAATGCTGATTTTGCCTCTGATGGTGAAGATTTAGAATCTGACCTTCCTATGGTGTTTGACACTGCAAATATTACTGAGTTTATTAAAGGGATTGAGTTCCCTGGGCATTGAAGATGAACAGTCTCAGGGACCATCTGATTGGTTTAATACAGATTCAACCCCAGATCAGTCATTTCCTGTTTCTGATAACCTGAAATCTATATATTTGAACGCCTTTTCAAAACCAGATAAACAGTCTGCTGTTCCTGATAAAATATATAAGAATTTTCTATTAGAAAAGAATGTGCATACCCAATTTGTTTTCCCTCCTAAATTTGATGCTGTAATCGCTAGACTCTCAAAAAAGATTATTTTTCCTGTGGATGATGAAGGATTGGGACATTGGAAGGCAGACCCAGGTTCCAAGATTAATTTGCTGAGTCTTCCCTTTGAAGGGGATATGTTGTTTGGCAAGCAATTAGAAGCACTGATATCTAAAAGAACAGGAGGTAAGAGTCCGTTTCTCCCATAGGTTACCAGAGGCTGTAGAGGGTTTTCTTTTGCCCACAGGCAATGTGGTCAGTATCAAAATTTTAAAAGTACCTCTCAAAGATAATTTTTTTAACCTCTAGAAGGAAGATCTAACTTTCAGTTTAGAGGCAGGGGACGTGGTAAGTCCTTTCCTTCCTTTCAGTCTAGAAAATGACAGTGGGTCATCCCAGGCATGGCCACTAGGAGGAAGGCTACACAATTTCAGAGAGGTCTGGGTATCCACTATATCAGACCGATGGGTTTTGGAAATTCTTTTATCAGGGTATCATCTGGAGTTCAAAAAGAAACCAGCTCTGCCATGCAGAGATCCTGTAAAACTGAAGGTAATTCACAAGTTTATCAGTAAACTTATGTACGATGGTGTTATCCAACAGGTACCAATTCAAGCTCAATACAAAGGGTTCCTGGAGGCCTGTTCTGGATCTTCGTGTTCTCAATACTTTTCTAAAAGTTCAAAGCTTCAAGATGGAGTCTTATTTTCCGTAGACCTCAAGGATGCATACTTCCACATTCCCATTACAGAAGTGCACAGAAAGTTCCTGTGTTTCATGGTCGAAGACCGCCATTTTGAATTTTCAGCTCTTCTCTTTGGAATCTCTACTGCTCCAAGGGTTTTTACAAAGGTTTTGGTGCCTCTCATAACCAAACTTTGCATCAGAGGATTTATTTGTCATCCATTATCTAGACGATATTCTTCTCCTAGCAAATTCACCTCAACAGGCCTATGCTCACAGAGCCATCCTACTGAAGTTTCTTCAAGATCATGGCTGGAACATAAATTTCCAGATGTGAGCCAGCTTCAACCCTGTCAGGAACTAGTGTTCATAGGAACACAGTTCAAGACTCAAAAGGAGATTGTTTCTCTTCCAGATGCTCGCATTTCTTCTGAAATATTTTTGGCTCTTTCGTCATGTCAAATATCTCCCAGCTCATCAGTGAATGAAACTTCTGGGGCATATGTCCTCAGTAATTCACATGGTGAGATGGGCAAGGTGGAGAATGTGCCCATTTCAGATACACTTTCTACCAACATTTGAAAGAGGCAAAGGCCTATCCCAGCACATCAGAATACCTGCAAGTCTGAAAATATCCCTCTTTTGCTGGTTAAAGATCAAGAACCTATCAAAGGGACTTTCTCTTCAAGAGCCAGACTGGATCCTTGTACAGATGGATGCCAGCAAGACCGGATGGGGAGCACATTGCCAAGGCAAATTCACTCAAGGAACATGGGAGAAACAATTGCAGTCTCTTCCATCAAACATCTTGGAGATCAGGGCAGTCTTCTTGGCTCTTCGTGCCTTTCAGCAACTACCAATAGGAAAGGCGGTGAAAATCCGACAACAGGACAGCTGCAGTATACCTACAATGTCAAGGAGGAACAAGGAGTTTATGTGCATTAATGGAGGTGTCTCCAATCTTCAAGTGGGCTCAACACCACATTCAGGTCCTCTCTGCAGTCCATGTTCCCGGAATCAGAGAATATTCAGGCAGATTACTTGAGCAGAAATAAAATTCACCCCACATAATGGCAGCTAAACAGGTGGCTGTTTCAGAGGTAGCCAGTTTCTGGGGACTTCCAGAAATAGATCTCATGGCCTCTGCCTTGAATGATCAAGTTTCAAGGTTTTTCAGTCATTACCCAACCCCTCTTTCCATGGGAGTAGATGCCTTTCTTCACAAATGGTCGTACAATCTCATATATGTGTTTCCTCCAGTCCCTCGCATTCCGAGACTATTGAAGAGGATTCTTCTGGAGTAAGTAACTTTCATTGTCATCCTTCCCTTCTGGCCTCGCAGACCTTTGTTTCCTCTGGTACACAAACTGGCGATTCAACCTCCATGGCACCTTCCAGTCTCCTAGGACATGCTGAACCACTAATTCATCCAGATCCACAACAATTGAAGCTAGTGGCATGGTTGCTGAGATCTCCAGACTGCAACAAATTTTTTCAGCGCCCGTTATTCAGACACTTCTACAATCCCGAAAGGGAACTACTTCTAATGCATACTATCGCATATGGAACATTTTCATGGAGGGTTACACACCATATTTCCACTGCAACTATCAAGGTATTTCATCTACTTTATTTTCTACACAATGGGTTTCTTCAGGGTCTGAGTGCTAGAACCCTTAAAGTTCAAATTTCTGCAATTTTTGCCATTTTTATCTGGGATAAGGTGGGGTCAGGATCCATTAATAATCCAATTTTTTTCAAGCTTTGGCCCATATCCGTCCATCTGTTAAAACTCTAATTCCATCCTGGGACCTGCCTTTGGTTTTGGACTCTCTTCTGGAAGCTCCATTTAAACCTTTACGTGAAGTTTCTTTATGGTTTGTCACCATTTTTCTGGTGGCTATTACATCAGCTCGGCGGGTGTCAGAACTCTAAGCTCTATCAGTAAAAGAAACAAACATTGATTTTCATCAGGACAAAGTGGTTCTCCAAACTTATCCTGAATTCCTTCCTAAAGGGGTATCAGACTTTCATAAACTCCAAGATATTATTCTTCATTTTGCCCAAAAAACTCACTCTCCAGGGGTGTGGAAATTTAAAAAAAAAAACTACTTGTCCAAGGGACTTAAGCAGAAGCAGAATCTACTTGTCCCTTGTGACAATCTACTTGTCCTGATTTGCAAAATCATTTTAACCAAAACTGTATTTAAATAAGGTTTTTATTGATCACAACTTAGGAGACAGAGTTTAATATACATTGATTCATGTAGCTTGTGGGTTAATCTTTTGCTGCACAGCAGAGTATTTCTGTATCTTACCTCCACATGAGATGCTATTTTAGCATTGCTTTTTTGTCACCTACCAGCAAAGTGTTCCAGACAGATTTGTCTACTCTCCAGGGTTAGACCTTAAAGGGACATGAAACCCAATTTTTTTTTCTTTTACAATTTAGATTTAGAAAAAACAGCAATGTTAAACAACTTTCTAATTTACTTCTATTATCTATTTTGCTTAATTCTCTTGATATCCTTTGCTGAAAAGCATATCTATATAGGCTCAGTAGCTTTTTATTGGTGGCTGCACATAGATGCCTTGTTTGATAGGCTCACCCTTGTGCATTGTTATTTCTACAACACAATATATTTAAAGAATTAAGCTAATTAGATAATAGAAGTAAACTGGAATGTTTAAAATTGTATTTTCTATCTCAATCATGAAAGGTAAAGTTTGGGGTTTAATGTCCCTTTAACCCCTTGAGTGCTAACAACGGCTCTGAGCTGTTGCAGAGTTTGCCACTCTGGTGCTCTCCCACCTTGAGGGAGATCTGGGGGATCCCACCCGCTCCTACCCCGGCGATCGGGCCTGCATAGTGACAGGCATCGCCGGGGCTTCACGTTTTGTGCGTTGACGTCATGCACAATGACGTGATGACGTCACCGCGCAACTTTATTTAAAAATGACAAGATAGGGAAAGGGGGCATGCTGCATAGAAACCTGTATCTCAATCAGCAAGGATATCCTAGGTTGTTCACCAAAAATGGGCCGGCATTTAAACTTACATTCTTGCATTTCAAATATATTTCAAATAAAGATACTAAAAAAATAAAGAACATTTGATGATAGGAGTAAATTAGAAAGTTGCTTAAAATGTCATGCTCTATCTGAATCACAAAAGAAAAAATTTGGGTACAGTGTCCCCTTAGCACCCAGGTGGGAAAGTGCTTAGCACTCAAAGGGTTAATGTCTCTTTGGTGGTAAAAATGGGCACTTATTTTCTCTTGTTAAGTGTGTTCAGTCCACGGGTCATCCATTACTTATGGGATATATTCTCCTTCCCAACAGGAAGTTGCAAGAGGATCACCCAAGCAGAGCTGCTATATAGCTCCTCCACTCACATGTCATATCCAGTCATTCTCTTGCAACCCTCAACAAAGAAGGAGGTCGCGAGAGGAGTTGGAGTTTTTACTTAATTATTCTTCAATCAAAAGTTTGTTATTTTAAATGGCACCGGAGTGTGCTGTTTTTCTATCTCAGGCAGTATTTGGAAGAAGAATCTGCCTGCGGTTTTCTATGATCTTAGCAGGCGCAACTAAGATCCACTGGCTGTTCTCGACATTCTGAGGAGTGGGGTAACTTCAGAAAATGGGAATAGCATGCGGGGTTCCCCGCAAACGAGGTATGTGCAGTACATTATTTTCTGGGAATGGAATTGACTAAGAAAACACTGCTGTTACCCGCATGATGTAAGTACAGCCTTAAATGCAGTAGTAGCGACTGGTATCAGGCTGATAAATGTATACGCAGTTGAGTTATTTTCTAGGGACTAGAATTTGACTGAAAAAATACTGTTAATACTGAAATAATGCTTAAGCCTTATCTGCAGTAGAAGCGACTGGTAGCAGGATTAGTGATAACTTTGCATGACTTTGAAAAAGTTTGTTTTTAAAACGTTTACTGGCATGTTATTCGTTTTGTGAGGTACTTTGGTGATAAATCCTTTTTGGACATGGATAACTTATTTTTCTGCATAGAAAACGTTATATCAGGTCTCCCACTGTTGTAATATGAGTGGGAGGGACCTCTTTTTAGCGCCTTGTTGCGCAGTTAAAATTCTAGCACAGTCTTCCTGTTTCTTCCTCCTTGATCCAGGACGTCTCTAGAGAGTTCAGGGGTCTCCAAAATTCGTTTTTGAGGGAGGTAATCAGTCACAGCAGACCTGTGACAGTGTGTTTGACTGTGATAAAAGTGTTAAAATTTAATTTGATATCTGTTTTTGGGTATTGAGGGGTTAATCATCCTTTTGCTAATGGGTGCAGTCCTCTGCTAATTATTACATTTACTGTTAAGACTATAACTGAATTAGTTCTTTGTTAATTCAACTGTGGTTTTTAAAAGCGCTGCAGCGTTTTTTATATTGCTTGTAAACTTATTGAAAGTAATTTCCAAGCTTGCTAGCTTCATTGCTAGTCTGTTTAAACATGTCTGATACAGAGGAATCTGCTTGTTCATTATGTTCAAAAGCCGATGTGGAACCCAATAGAAATATGTGTACCAATTGTATTGATATTACTTTGAATATAAGTCAATCTGTACCGATAAAGAAATTATCACCAGACAACGAGGGGGAAGTTAAGCCGTCTAACTCTCCTCACGTGTCAGTACCTTCGTCTCCCGCTCGGGAGATGCGTGAGATTGAGGCGCCAAGTACATCAAGGCCCTTACAAATCACTTTACATTATATGGCTAATGTTATGAAAGAAGTATTATACAATATGCCCGAGTTAAGAGGCAAGCGCGAGAGCTCTGGGTTAAGGACAGAGCGCGCCGATGACACGAGAGCCATGTCTGATACTGCGTCACAATTTGCAGAACATGAGGACGGAGAGCTTCATTCTGTGGGTGACGGTTCTGATTCAGGGAGACCGGATTCAGAAATTTCAAATTTTAAATTTAAGCTTGAGAACCTCCGCATGTTGCTAGGGGAGGGGTTAGCGGCTCTGAATGATTGTGACACGGTGGCAATCCCAGAGAAATTATGTAGGCTGGATAAATACTATGCGGTACCGGTGTGTACTGACGTTTTTCCTATACCAAAAAGGCTTACTGAAATTATTAGCAAGGAGTGGGATAAACCTGGTGTGCCCTTTTCCCCTCCTCCGATATTTAGAAAAATGTTCCCTATAAACGCCGCCACACGAGACTTATGGCAGACGGTCCCTAAGGTGGAGGGAGCAGTATCTACTTTAGCCAAGCGTACCACTATCCCGGTGGAGGATAGTTGTGCTTTCTCAGATCCAATGGATAAAAAATTAGAGGGTTACCTTAAGAAAATGTTTGTTCAACAAGGTTTTATATTACAGCCTCTTGCATGCATTGCGCCTGTCACTGCTGCAGCGGCATTCTGGTTTGAGTCTCTGGAAGAGGCGATTCGCACAGCACCATTGGATGAGACTTTGAGCAAGCTTAGAACGCTTAAGCTAGCTAATGCGTTTGTTTCGGATGCCGTAGTGCATTTAACTAAACTTACGGCTAAGAATTCCGGATTCGCCATACAGGCGCGCAGAGCGCTATGGCTTAAATCCTGGTCAGCAGATGTAACTTCTAAATCTAAACTACTGAATATTCCTTTCAAAGGGCAGACCTTATTTGGGCCCGGCTTGAAGGAAATTATTGCTGACATTACTGGAGGTAAGGGCCACTCCCTTCCTCAGGACAGGGCCAAATCAAAGGCCAAACAGTCTAATTTTCGTGCCTTTCGTAATTTCAAGGCAGGAGCAGCATCAACTTCCTCCGCTCCAAAACAGGAAGGACCTACTGCTCGTTACAGACAAGGTTGGAAAGGCAACCAGTCATGGAACAAGGGCAAGCAGGCCAGAAAGCCTACTTCCACCCCTAAGACAGCATGAAGACAGGGCCCCCTTTCCGGAGACGGATCTAGTGGGGGGCAGACTTTCTCTCTTTGCCCAGGCTTGGGCAAGAGATGTACAGGATCCCTGGACGTTGGAGATTATATCTCAGGGATACCTTCTGGATTTCAAAACTTCTCCTCCACAAGGGAGGTTTCATCTGTCAAGGTTATCAGCAAACCTAGTAAAGAAAGAGGCATTTCTACAATGTGTACAAGACCTCTTAGTGATGGGAGTGATCCACCCAGTTCCGCGAACGGAACAAGGGCAAGGGTTTTACTCAAATCTGTTTGTGGTTCCCAAAAAAGAGGGAACCTTCAGACCAATCTTAGACTTAAAAATCTTAAACAAATTCCTAAGGGTTCCATCGTTCAAGATGGAAACCATTCGGACCATCCTACCCATGATCCAAGAGGGTCAATATATGACCACAGTGGATTTATAGGATGCCTACCTTCACATACCGATTCACAAAGATCATTATCGGTACCTAAGGTTTGCCTTTCTAGACAGGCATTACCAGTTTGTAGCTCTTCCCTTCGGGTTAGCTACGGCTCAGAGAATTTTTACAAAGATTCTGGGTTCGCTTCTGGCGGTACTAAGACCGCGAGGCATTGCGGTGGCTCCGTACCTAGAAGACATTCTGATACAAGCGTCAAGTTTTCAAAATGCAAAGTCTCATACAGAGATAGTTCTAGCATTTCTGAGGTCGCATGGGTGGAAAGTGAACATGGAAAAGAGTTCTCTGTTTCCACTCACAAGGGTCCCCTTCCTAGGGACTCTTATCGATTCTGTAGAGATGAAGATTTCCCTGACGGAGTCCAGGTTATCAAAAATTCTAAATGCTTGCCGTGTCCTTCATTCCATTCCAAGCCCATCAGTAGCTCAGTGCATGGAAGTAATCGGCTTAATGGTCGCGGCAATGGACATAGTGCCATTTGCGCGCCTGCATCTCAGACCGCTGCAATTATGCATGCTAAGTCAGTGGAATGGGGATTACTCAGATCTGTCCCCTTTACTGTATCTGGACCAGGAGACCAGGGATTCTCTTCTCTGGTGGTTGTCTCGGGTTCATCTGTCCAAAGGAATGACCTTTCGCAGACCAGATTGGACGATTGTAACAACAGATGCCAGCTTACTAGGCTGGGGCGCAGTCTGGAACTCCCTAAAGGCTCAGGGATCGTGGACTCAGGAGGAGAAACTCCTTCCAATAAACATTCTGGAATTAAGAGCAATATTCAATGCTCTCCTAGCTTGGCCTCAGTTAGCAACACTGAGGTTCATCAGGTTTCAGTCGGACAACATCACGACTGTAGCTTACATCAATCATCAAGGAGGAACCAGGAGTTCCCTAGCGATGTTGGAAGTCTCAAAGATAATTCGCTGGGCAGAGTCTCACTCTTGCCACCTGTCAGCGATCTACATCCCAGGCGTGAAGGACAGGGAGGCGGACTTTCTAAGTCGCCAGACTTTTCATCCGGGGGAGTGGGAACTTCATCCGGAGATATTTGCTCAACTAATTCTTCGTTGGGGCAAACCGGAACTGGATCTCATGGCATCTCGCCAGAATGCCAAGCTTCCGTGCTACGGATCCAGGTCCAGGGACCCGGGAGCGGTGCTGATAGATGCGCTAGCAGCCCCTTGGGTTTTCAACATGGCTTATGTGTTTCCACCTTTTCCGTTACTGCCTCGACTGATTGCCAAGATCAAACAGGAGAGAGCATCTGTGATTCTGATAGCGCCTGCGTGGCCACGCAGGACCTGGTATGCAGACCTTGTGGACATGTCGTCCTGTCCACCATGGTCTCTGCCTCTGAGGCAGGACCTTCTAATTCAGGGTCCTTTCAACCATCCAAATCTAATTTCTCTGAGGCTGACTGCGTGGAGGTTGAACGCTTGATTCTATCGAAGCGTGGTTTCTCGGAGTCTGTTATTGATACATTAATACAGGCTCGGAAACCTGTGACCAGAAAAATTTACCATAAGATATGGCGTAAATATTTATATTGGTGTGAATCCAAGAGTTACTCATGGAGTAAGGTTAAGATTCCTAGGATATTGTCTTTTCTACAAGAGGGTTTAGAAAAGGGTTTATCCACTAGTTCGCTAAAGGGACAGATTTCTGCTCTGTCTATTCTTTTACACAAGCGTCTGGCAGAGAATCCAGATGTCCAGGCTTTGGCCAGGATTAAGCCTGTGTTTAAGACTGTTGCTCCTCCGTGGAGCTTAAACTTGGTTCTTAAAGTTCTTCAGGGTGTTCCGTTTGAACCCCTTCATTCCATTGATATTAAGCTTTTATCGTTGAAAGTTCTGTTTTTGATGGCTATTTCCTCGGCTCGAAGAGTCTCGGAGTTATCTGCCTTACATTGTGATTCTCCTTATCTGATCTTTCATTCAGACAAGGTAGTCTTGCGTACTAAACCTGGGTTTTTACCTAAGGTTGTTTCTAACAGGAATATCAATCAAGAGATTGTTGTCCCATCATTATGTCCTAATCCTTCTTCAAAGAAGGAACGTCTTTTGCATAATCTAGACGTGGTCCATGCCCTGAAGTTCTACTTACAGGCAACTAAAGATTTTCGGCAAACTTCTTCTCTGTTTGTCGTTTACTCTGGACAGAGGAGAGGTCAAAAGGCTTCAGCTACCTCTCTCTCTTTTTGGCTTCGTAGCATAATACGTTTAGCTTATGAGACTGCTGGACAGCAGCCTCCTGAAAGAATTACAGCTCATTCCACCTGGGCCTTTAAGAATGAGGCCTCTGTTGAACAGATTTGCAAGGCTGCAACTTGGTCTTCACTTCATACTTTTTCCAAATTTTACAATTTTGACACTTTTGCTTCTTCGGAGGCTGTTTTTGGGAGAAAGGTTCTACAGGCAGTGGTTCCTTCTGTGTAATGTTCCTGCCTTGTCCCTCCCATCATCCGTGTACTTTAGCTTTGGTATTGGTATCCCATAAGTAATGGATGACCCGTGGACTGAACACACTTAACAAGAGAAAACATAATTTATGCTTACCTGATAAATTTATTTCTCTTGTAGTGTGTTCAGTCCACGGCCCGCCCTGTCTTTTTCTGAGGCAGGTTCTAAATTTTAATTTATAACTCCAGTCACCACTGCACCCTATGGTTTCTCCTTTCTCGTCTTGTCTTGTTTCGGTCGAATGACTGAATATGACATGTGAGGGGAGGAGCTATATAGCAGCTCTGCTTGGGTGATCCTCTTGCAACTTCCTGTTGGGAAGGAGAATATATCCCATAAGTAATGGATGACCCGTGGACTGAACACACTACAAGAGAAATAAATTTATCAGGTAAGCATAAATTATGTTTTTTTTCTGTTGCTAGATGCCTAATTGCTCTTACCACACTCCTCTGTTTCAGTATCCTACCCCATGGCACTAATGCAAGTTGATTTGTGTTCTGCAGGGCTTATCTGAACATCTCATGAGAATAGAAATACATTGGCATCTGATTCGTAACCAATCCCTCCAGATAAAAGTATTCCTCACTATTAAATGCAACCAGTCTTTTGCTTTTAAAATGCATTTGTATGTTGTGAGATATCATAATATAATATAATATTTATTAGCAACACTGTGCTTATTTTATCTGACCTGGCAGGAGGGGAGTTAATACTGGCAGTGTTTGCATTTCTCTGCACCAGAATTACATAAATCCATTTAGTGCCATAAGGGGCCAGCATCATATTGCTATGTATTTTATAAGATTGCTCTGTGAGATACAAAATTGCTCTGTGTGGTTCTAAACTGCTCTGTTTTGCAAAGGATTGCTCTGCACCTCATGAGATAACTGTTTTGTATCACTACAGCACTGTGCAGTATAAGAGCGATCTGCATTTTCTTGTATAGCTCTGCCTGCTTAAAAATGCTCCCTCTTTTTTGTTCAGTAAATCTATGAGGAATATGGAATTGTATGAGATAAGTTGATCTGTAATGCATTTCTGCAACTTTTTCCTACAAAAGACATTTTGCACTACATAGAAAAACATGCTTTGCATGCACTGATATACAAAAAAAAAATATATGGAGCTAACCTTTTAAACAAAATACTGCAGTATCCTGCTGCTCTACATGTTATGTTGATTTACAGGTGATAATATTGTTCTGATGATTGAGTGATATGGTATATGTTAAACAGCAATTCAAACTTGCAGTCTCTACCAGTGATACTTCACAATGAACCTCATTGCCCCGTGGTTATCGATATTTCTACCCTCATTATGGCACATTTAAGTATTTAAAATATTGTTACCGTCTTTGATGTGCAGTTGATTTGAGCATTTCGGATATTTGGGATATTTGTACTCTTACTGTGATAGATGTCTGCCTTTGGTCCACAGCTGTCTGGGGTAAGAGTGCTTAAAACGGATGTATGCTGCCCTCGGCATGAAACCAAAGTGGTATTCTGTTGAAGCAGCCAACTTGTCAAATTCTCCAATTACGTCACTTCCGGTTTGGCTGTTTCGACAGAACAGTGGCCACTCAGACTTGGCAACTACCGCCCACTTCTCTCTGCAGAAGCCCGCGCAGGCTGTAACCATTTGCTGTGCACAGGCTTGTTTTCCTGCTCTCTGCCCTCAAGTTCTGCCAACAAGTACTCACATTACTGCCGCTATTAAAATAATAGTTGAAATAAATAAAAGTTTTGCCCTGCTGCGGTCTTCTTGCCCGCAGCAGGACTAAATGTAAAAAAACCCCACATGCCTGGTTCACTGAACTATATGTCCCAGACGTCAGGGGATAGGAATTGCACATCCCTGCTCTCAAACCAAACCATTAGATTGTTTAGATGTGGTCCGATGTCTCCATATTTATGTCAAAAGGACTCAAGATATTCGTAAGACACAACGATTATTTGTTGTTCCCAAAGGCCCTTGTCAGGGTCAAGCTCCATCAAGATCAACAATTTATCGCTGGATTGTGCAGGCTATTACCAGAGCCTATAGACAAAAAGGGGAACAGGCTTAAGGGCTTAAGGCTCGTTTCACTAGGGCTGTATCAACCTCTTGGGCACTTCAAGCTGATGCTCTCCTGAAGAAATCTGTCAAGCCGCAGTTTGGAAATCTTATAACACTTTCATCTCTTATAATAAATTAGATGTTAGTCAGTCTGCTGCAGCCAAATTTGGCTGTAAAATATTATCTTCTGTTGTAATAGAATAAACATTTGAAGTTTTTTTGCAGTATTTCCTTTTGTTATGAATTTATTTCCCACCCTTTCTTATATCTGCTTTGTATTCTCTCACTGGTAAGTATTACCAGGGGGGCCAAGATAATTGGAAATTTAACAACCAAATATAAGTGATTGCTATATCTTGGCCCATACCCTGGGTAATACTTACCTTACCAGGCTCCCTCGCTTAGTTCACCTGTTATTGGCTGGACATTTCTAGGTGGAAAAAAGGGGTGGTGTCCTACTACAAGCTTTTATGGTAAATGAGGGGAGTGGATAATTCTGTCCACGCCCCTCTGGAGAGGGATTCTCACTGTACCCAGGGTATGGGCCAAGATATAAAAATTGGTTGTTAAATTTCCAATTTTATTATATAAAACACACTTGGCTATGGATTGGGCACTTTTTAAGTAAAGTCAGTAATTCAGTGCTTTTTTTTAGCGACTTTATTTGTGGCTAAATATTTGTCAAGGTTGGTAGAGTCTGTGAAACTTACAAGTTGTTTTTTTTGGAGCTAGTAATTTATCAATTAGGATGCTAAGTATTATGTTAGTCTCATGGAATGTTGATAATCACATTTTATGCAGCTATAATAAAAGTATCCACTAGGCTTTATCTAGGTACATTTTGGTTTTTTGCATACACAGTCAAAATTTGTACCTGCTTTTTAGAGTGATAGGTGTATTAGAAATCCACTACAGCTTTGCATGTCGCACATGTGATGATGCTATTTATGTCATAGAGTGACGTGTCATCATTTTGCACCGTTTTTTGGCACCAAATATTTCCCACCAAAATTGCCACTATAACCTCCACCTCCAGCTCATTCAGTGTTCTCAGAAAACACTTAGAGAGCTTTCAAGCAATGTTTCCTATTCTCTCAAGTCTGTTATATATATCATAAATAGGAGCATGGATATAAATTTGCAGAATTCATTTATTTTTTTCAAATTTTTTTTTTTGCAATTATGTCTCAAACTGAATCTGCTTCTAATGTTACCATAGGATTTGAGCTGCCTGAACACGTATCTACCAAAGCTAAGTGTGTTTGTTGTAATAAAGCTCAATTATGTGGCTCTTGTTTTGATGATTTGTTAAATGCTGATCATATGTCTATGAGTACAAATACACCCACTGTTATTCCATCTCAGTCTAAAGGGTTTTGCAACATTTTCCTAAACCAAGTGAATTAAGTTCTGACCTTCAGCAAACTGATGTATCCTCTACTGATGGGTTTTCCTCTGATTCATAGGATGCCACATCAGAGACAAATCTTTTTTATTTAAGATAGAATATATTTGTTCTCTCTTAAAGGAAGTTTAGTTTACTTTGGGTATTGAGAATATATTTGTTCTCTCTTAAAGGAAGTTTTGTTTACTTTGGGTATTGAGGAGTCCAAACCTCCTGATGATAAAGCTAGTAATCATCTAAATTCTGTATTTAAGACTACTGTTAATACTCCTGAAGTATTTCCTATTCCTGACACTATCTCTAATGTGATTGCTAAAGAATGGTCTAAGCCTGGTACCTCGTTTAACCCTTCTTCTAGGTTTATGAATTTGTATCCTTTACCTGTAGAACTTTGGGAAACAGTTGGTAAAAAGTTGATGGGGCAATTTCCACTCTTGGCAAACGTACTACTATTCCTATGGAAGACAGTACTTCTTTTAAGGCTCCTTTAGATAGGAAGCTTAAAACTTATCTAAGAAGGGCATATTTACATACTGTCTATATTCTTAGACCTGTTATATCTATGGCTGATGTTGCTGCTGCTTCTTATTTTTGGGCGGACAGTTTAGCACAGCAGTTGTCTTCAGATTCTGAATGATCTAACATTATTGTTTTACTTCAACATGCAAATCATGTTATTTGTGATGCTGATGTCAGGAATCTATCTGTTGCCTCCCACTGACGTGCCATACCTATTCCTGCCCTTTAAATTCTAGCTACGCCCTGTTCCTAGTGCTTAGTATTGTTGTTGCTAACACTAGAGTAGATGCTATCTCATGAGCTCTATCCTAAAGGAATTTTCTAATTCTGAACTTCCATAGTTCATTCTACAACTAAGCCTCTCAATTGGATTACAATTATCTGCAGCTCCTGCTGCTGTGAACTCATAAAAGCATTACAGCAAATCCGGAGTCTTTCTCTCCTGCTTGATTCCACTCATCTCTACAACTCCTACAAACCAATCCGTCTAACAATATACAATACCAACTTGCACTGACATTGCCTACTACTGCATAATAACAAAATAAGAACCGCTTACTTATTTCTTTGAACAACATCGCTGCAACGCTCCGACATTAAGAGTGTGACGTCACCCGTCACTCACCGCTGCTATTCAGCGACGCCTACTATTGCCCGCTCAGGAGAGCGGAAGGCAACATTGTATTCACTCAGCTCACTGCCTGACTTTCTTCAATTGATACGCAGCGAAAGGGAACAAAAGCCATAGTGGTTTAGCGCTGCCACCTTCAGCAGTAACGGAGTCACACTTGTAAGCTGAAGTTCATATATTAATGCACTATCCAGCACTACCTAATAACAGTCAGTATCTTGCTTGCATATTGGTCCTATACTTTACTAATTCAGTATCTCTAACTTAACACAAATCTCTTAGCAGGAATTATTCAAATTGCTTCAAAGCAGTAACTATCATTTTTTCTCAATCTCCTCACAAATTGTAATTCCATATTTGTTACAATTTGTATATCCATTGTATCAACTCCACTAGGCAAAACAAGCTATTGAATACACTGTTTCAATAGATGAAAGCCTAGTGGTACAAACTTTTATAAAGATCTGCAGCTGTGATCACCAGTTCCTAACTATCCATACAGGAATAAATATTAAAAGGGTCAGACCCTTACAGCTATATTTGATGTTATGAAGATCAATGTCAAATCCATGTCTTTAGCCATTCTAACTAGAAGAGCTTTATGGCTTAAATCTTGTAATGCTAACATGGTGTCCAAAACTAGCGTCTTATCTCTCTCTTTTCAAGGTAAAAATAATTTTGGTTCACAATTGGATTCTATTATCTCCACTGTTGCTGGGAGTAAGGGAGTTTTTTCTCCCCCAAGACAAGAAATCTAAGGGTAAATTTAAAGCTCCCAATCATTTTTGTTCCTTTTGTCAGAATAGAGAACAGGAAACCACTCCTTCCCCTAAGGCCTCTGACTCTAATTCCAGACCATCTCCCAATTGGAATAAATCCAAGCCTTATAAGAAACCAAATCCTGCCCCTAAACCTACATGAAGGTGCGGCCCTCAAGCTAGTTCTTCTGGTAGGGGGCAGACTAAAGCTATTTCAAAGAGTTTGGACAGACTCTGTCCAAAATCAGTTGATTCAGAATATAATTTCTCAGGGGTATCGAATAGGATTCAGAATAAGGCCTCCTTTGGGAAGATTCTTTCTTAGCCATGTACCAAAAAACCCAGCAAAACTCAAGCCTTTCTAAAATGTGTGTCAGATCTAGAACTTTAAGGGGTAATTATCCCAGTTCCACAGCAGGAACAGTGATTGGGGTTTTTATTCAAATCTATTCATTGTACCAAAGAAGGAAAATTCTTTCAGACCAATTTTGGATCTGAAAACTTTAAATCGATTTGTACGAGTCTCAACTTTCAAGATGGTGACTATAAGGACTATTCTGCCTTTTGTTCAGCAAGGTCACTTCATGTCCACAATAGACTTTCTGGACGCTTACCATTACAATCTGATTCATCCAGATAATTATTGATTTCTGAGATTCTCTTTTCTAAACAAGCATTACCAATTTGTTGCTCTTCCATTTGACCTTGCAACAGCACCAAGAATATTCTCAATAGTTCTAGGTGCCCTTCTATCTGTAATCGGAGAGCAGGGTATTGCAGTGTTTCCTTATTGGGACAATATCTTAGTACTAGCTCAATCTTTTCATTTAGCAGAATCTTACACAAAACAATTTCTGTTGTTTCTTCAAAGACATGTTTGGAGGATCAATTTACCAAAGAGTGTCTTGATTCCTCAGACAAAGGCCACCTTTTTCATATTCCAGATAGATTCAGTGTCCATGACTCTATCCCTAGCAGAAAAGAGACGTTTGAGATTGGTTTCAGCTCTTATGATTTTCTTCAGTGGCTATGTGCATGGAAGTTTTAGGTCTCATGTTTGAAGCATCGGACACAATCCCTTTTGCTTGTTTTCATATGAGATCTCAACAGCTTTGCATGTTGCACCAACGGTGCAAGGATTATACTCGGATATCACAGCGGATATACATTAATCCCAACAATCACCTTATTGTTCGAGGGGCCTCCTTTGTGCATCCTACTTGGGCTGTGATCACAACAGATGCAAGTCTTAAAGGTTGGGGAGCTGTCTGGGGGTCTCTGACAGCACAAGGAGTTTGGAATCCTCGAGAGGCAAGGTTACAAATCAAAATTAGAACTCAAGGGGGACTCGCAATCCCCTAGCAATGAAAGAAGTGTCTCTAATACTTTCTTGGACAGAATCCAACTCTTGTCTAATCACTGCGATTCATATACTAGGTGTAGACAATTGGGAAGCAGATTATCTCAGCCGTCAGATTCTACATCCGGGGGAGTGGTCTCTTTATCCAGATGTGTTCTATCAGATTGTGCAGATGTGGGGTCTTCCAGACATAGATCTGATAGCCTCTCGTCTAAACAAAAAACTTCCCAGATACCTCTCCAGGTCCAGGGATCCTCAGGCAGAATTGATGAATGCTCTAGCAGTTCCATGGTTTTACCAACCTGCTTAAATTTTTCCATCTATGGTTCTTCTTCCAAAAGTGATCTCAAAGATCATAATGGAACAATCTTGTGTGTTTCTGATAGCACCAGCATGGACTCACATATTCTGGTTTGCGGACCTTGTATGAATGTCCAGTTGCCAACCTTGGTCACTTCCTCTAAGACCAGACCTTCTGTCTCAATGACTGTTTTTCCATCCAGGTCTCAAATCTCTAAATTTGAAGGCATGGAAATTAAACGCTTAGTCCTTAGCCATAGAGGTTTCTCTGACTCTGTGATTAACACTATGATACGGGCTCATAAGCCTGTTTCAAAGAAAATATATCACAAGGTTTGGAAAACCTTTATTTCATGCTTTTCCACTCATGATTATTCTTGGCATTCTTTTAGAATTCCTAAGAGTCTACAGTTTTTTCAGGATGGTTTGGATAAAGTTGTGTCTGCCAATACTTTGAAAGGACAAATTTCTGTTCTTTTTTATTTCACAGAAAGATTGCTAATCTTCCTGATCACTGTATGACTTGTATCAAACCTGTTATTAAATCTAGCTCTCCTCCTTGGAGTCTAAATTTGCTATTAAAGACTTTGCAGGCATCTCCTTTTGAGCCTATGCATTCTTTGGAAATTAAACTACGTTCTTGGAAAGTGTTATTTCTTTTCTCTTGGCTATCTCTTCTGCTAGAAGAGTTTCTGAATTGTCTGCTCTCTCTTGTGAGTCTCATCTGATTTTCCATCAAGATAAAGCTGTTTTGCGGACTTCGTTTAAATTTTTGCCTAAAGTTGTGAATTCTTACGACATTAATAGGGAAATTATTGTTCTTTCCTTGTGTCCTAATCCTAAGAATACTCTTGAAAGGTCTTTGAATTCGGTAAGAGCTTTTAAATCTTATTTAGAGGCTACTAAAGATTTCAGAAAGACTTCTAGTCTATTTTTTCTGGTTCCAGAAAAGGTCAGAAAGCCTCTGCTATTTCTTTGGCATCTTGGTGGAAACTTCTGATTCACAAAGCTTATTTGGAGGCGGGGCAGTCTCCGCCTCAGAGAATAACAGCTCATTCTACAAGATCAGTTGCCACATCTTTGGTTTTCAAGAATGAAGCTTCAGTTGATCAGCCACTTGGTCTTCTTTGCATACATTTACAAAAATGTTACCATTTTGATGTTTTTGCTTCTTCGGAAGCAGCTTTTGGTAGAAAGGTTCTTCAGGCAGCTGTCTTAAGTTTGATTCTAGTGCCTATGATTTAAGTTTTTTGAATTTTTAAGAAAACTTAATTATTTTTTTGGATTTAATTTCTTAGCGGAAATAGCTATTTTTATTGTATCCCTCCCTCTATAGTTACTCGTGGACTAACACATCTTGGGTTTTATATCCCATCAGTAACTAGCTTGTGGACTCTTGCCACCTATATGAAAGAAAACATAATTTATGTAAGAATTTACCTGATAATTTAATTTATTTCATAGTGGCGAGAGTCCACAAAACCCACCCTTTTTTGGGGGGCTATTATTTTTTTGTATAAAACGCATTATTTATCCTGTTCCTTTTTTTTTAAATACTTTTACTCCTTATACACCTCACTAACTTGGCTATACATTAACCTGAGGTATGAGTGAGCTGGGAGGTGTATTTATAGGCATTTGAGGTTTGGGAAACTTTGCTCCCTCCTGGTAGGAATGTATATCCCATCAGTAACTAGCTTGTGGACTCTCGCCACCATGAAATAAATGAATTTATCAGGTAAGTTCTTACATAAATAATGTTTTTTGTAAAGTTTCATTAGCTGTTTAAATATTGACAAAATAAGTGTAAAGGTTTAGTGTCTATAAAACTATGGGAGCTGCCATGTTGTAACTTAGGTTACCTTCTCTGCTGCGACCAATTAGAGACAGTTATAAATTGGTCACTAGAGTGCGCAGCCAATGGCTGTGTTGAATACAACAGTGTTCTGCACTTCCGTTTCTAAAAGGAACTGGAAAGCTCACAATTATGAATGGAATTGCAGTAAAAGTGGACAAAATAAATAATAAACGTGTATTTCAGAGTTATTTTTATATATGCCATCATTTATCATTTTATATTACCATATCAAAGTGTTTAATGTCCCTTTAACAACTATTTTAGGAGAAATATGAATTGATCTGGGCCGTATAAATAAGTCCTAACATATGATTGAATAGAGGACCAGTCTAAGTTTCTCCAATTACCATGTTTTTCTATGCACCTGAGTGTTCACTCTTCTCTCAATTTGGCGTTAACACATTGGGGGGTAGTTATCAAGCCGTCTACTTTTCTGGCTTCGCCGGCCCAATATGCCCGCCTAAGCTCGCCTCACATCGCCGCCGCGGACCTGAAAAAATACGCCTAAGTTATCAAATAAAGCTGTCAAAAAGCCGCGGGGCGATGAGCAGCGGACTGTGAGAGTTATCACTCATCCGATCTCGCTGCCCTTCGGCTTTTTCCCAGCTTTATTGCTAGCCTGTCACTAAGCACTCACACTAAACTACACTGTTCTACCCCCTATACCGGCACCCCCGGAGCCTCCCGCAACTCAATAAAGTTACTAACCCCTAAACCGCCGCTCCTAGACCCCGCCGCAACTCTTATAAATGTATTAACCCCTAAACCGCCGCTCCTAGACCCTTCCGCAACTCTTATAAATGTATTAACCCCTAAACCGCCGCTCCTAGACCCCTGCCGCAACTCTTATAAATGTATTAACCCCTAAACCGCCGCTCCCGGACACCGCTGCCACCTACAGTATACCTAGTAACCCCTATCCTGCCCCCCTACACCGTCGCCCTCTATTATAAAATTATTAACCCCTATCCTGCTGATCCCGCACCTCTCCGCAACTAAATAAATAGTTTAACCCCTAAACCGCCGCTCCCTGAACCCGCCACAACCTATATTAAACCTATGAACCCCTATCCTGCCCCCCTACACCGTCGCCACCTATAATAAATTTATGAACCCCTATCCTGCCCCCCACTACACCGCCGCCACTGTAATAAAATGATTAACCCCTAAACCTAAGTCTAACCCTAACCCTAACGCCCCCTAACTTAAATATTAATTAAATAAATCTAAATAAATTAACTCTTATTAACTAAATGAATCCTATTTAAAACTGAATACTTACCTTTAAAATAAACCCTAATAGAGCTACAATATAAATAATAATTATATTCTAGCTATCTTAGGATTTATTTTTATTTTACAGGTACCTTTCAATTTATTTTAACCAGGTACAATAGCTATTAAATAGTTATTAACTATTTAATAGCTACCTAGCTAAAATAAAGAGAAATTTACCTGTAAAATAAATCCTAACCTAAGTTATAATTACACCTAACACTACACTATACTTTAATAAATTATTCCTATTTAAAAATAAATACTTACCTGTAAAATAAACCCTAAGATAGCTACAATATAATTAATAATTATATTGTAGCTATCTTAGGATTTATATTTATTTTACAGGTAACTTTGTATTTATTTTAGCTAGTTAGAATAGTTATTAAATAGTTATTAACTATTTAAAAACTACCTAGCTAAAAGAAATACAAAATTACCTGTAAAATAAATCCTAACCTAAGTTACAATTAAACCTAATACTACACTATCATTAAATTAATTAAATAAACTACCTACAAATAACTACAATTAAATACAATTACATAAACTAACTAAAGTACAAAAAATAAAAAAATAAGTTACAAACATGTTAAAAATATTACAACAATTTTAAGCTACTTACACCTAATCTAAGCCCCCTAATAAAATAACAAACCCCCCAAAATAAAAAAATGCCCTACCCTATTCTAAATTAAATAAATTTCAAAGCTCTTTTACCTTACCAGCCCTTAAAAGGGCCATTTGTGGGGGCATGCCCCAAAGAAAACAGCTCTTTTGCCTGTAAAAGAAAAATACAACCCCCCCCAACATTAAAACCCACCACCCACATACCCCTAATCTAACCCAAACCCCCCTTACAAAAACCTAACACTAATCCCCTGAAGATCATCCTACCTTTAGTTGTCTTCACTCAGCCGAGCCACTGATGGAACTGAAGAGGACATCCGGAGCGGAAGAAGTTAATCCTCCAAGCGGCGCTGAAGAAATCTTCCATCCGATGAAGTCATCATCCAGGCGGCGCTGAAGAAAAGTCTTCGATCCGGCCGATGTCATCTTCAAAGAGGCGCTGAAGAGGTCTTCTATCCGGGCGAAGTCATCTTCCAAGCCGGGTCTTGAATCTTCCTTCCGCCGACGCGGAACCACCTTCTTCACCGACGGACTACGACGAATGACGGCTCCTTTAAGGGACGTCATCCAAGATGGCGTCCCCTCAATTCCGATTGGCTGATAGGATTCTATCAGCCAATCGGAATTAAGGTAGGAAAAATCCGATTGGCTGATGGAATCAGCCAATCGGATTGAGCTCGCATTCTATTGGCTGATCGGAACAGCCAATAGAATGCGAGCTCAATCTGATTGGCTGATTGGATCAGCCAATCGGATTGAACTACAAAGTTACCTGTAAAATAAATATAAATCCTAAAATAGCTACAATATAATTATTAATTACATTGTAGCTATCTTCGGGTTTATTTTACAGGTAAGTATTTATTTTTAAATGGGATTAATTTATTAAAGTATAGTGTAGTGTTAGGTGTAATTGTAACTTAGGTTAGGATTTATTTAACAGGTACATTTCTCTTTATTTTAGCTAGGTAAGCTATTAAATAGTTAATAACTATTTAATAGCTATTGTACCTAGTTAAAATAAATTGAAAGGTACCTGTAAAATAAATATAAATCCTAAGATAGCTAGAATATAATTATTATTTATATTGTAGCTATATTAGGGTTTATTTTAAAGGTAAGTATTTAGTTTTAAACAGGATTCATTTAGTTAATAAGAGTTAATTTATTTAGATTTATTTAATATTTAAGTTAGGGGGGCGTTAGGGTTAGACTTAGGTTTAGGGGTTAATAATTTTATTACAGTGGCGGCGGCGTAGTGGGGGCAGGATAGGGGTTAATAAATTTATTATAGGTGGCGACGGTGTAGGGGGGGCAGATTAGGGGTTAATAAATTTATTATAGGTGGCGACGGTGTAGGGGGGGGCAGATTAGGGGTTAATAAATTTATTATAGGTGGCGACGGTGTAGGGGGGGCAGGATAGGGGTTAATAAATTTATTATAGGTGGCGACGGTGTAGGGGGGGCAGATTAGGGGTTAATACATTTAATATAGGTTGCGGCGGGTTCAGGGAGCGGCGGTTTAGGGGTTAATACATTTATTATAGTTGCGGTGGGCTCCGGGAGTGGCGGTTTAGGGGTTAATATGTATAGAGTAGCTTGCGGTGGGCTCCGGGAGCGGCGGTTTAGGGGTTAATATGTATAGAGTAGCTTGCGGTGGGCTCCGGGAGCGGCGGTTTAGGGGGTAATAACTTTATTTAGTTGCGGCGGTGTAGGGGGGGACAGATTAGTGGTGTTTAGACTCGGGGTACATGTTAGGGTGTTAGGTGTAGACAGCTCCCATAGAAATCAATGGGATGTCTGTCAGCAGCGAACTTGTACTTTCGCTATGGTCAGACTCCCATTGATTCCTATGGGATCCGCCGCCTCCAGGGGTGGCGGATTGAAAACCAGGTACGCTGGGCCGTAAAAGTGCCGAGTGTACCTGCTAGTTTTTTGATAACTAGCAAAAGTAGTGAGAATGTGCCGCACTTGTGTGCGGAACATCTGGAGTGACGTAAGAATCGATCTGTGTCGGACTGAGTCCGGCGGATCGATGCTTACATCACAAAATTCTACTTTTGCCGGTCTCGAGCCTTTGATAACTAAGGCGTATCAGCCTCGCCACAAATACGATGCGGAATTCCAGCGTATTTGAGGTTGACGGCTTGATAACTAGGCCCCATTGTTTTCCCAGATGACTACAAGTTACAAAAAGCTGTCCACGAAAATATGGCAGAGGTGGCAACCTCACTCATAGCAGCCTCACACTAGAAAAATGGTACTGTGCTTTCAAGTTCATAGAAGATTGCACATACTGCAATATGAATTTGTTTGCATACCAACAGTGCTTGTGGTTATCACATACTTCAGTTATTGGGTTTAATGTAATTTGGTGCAAAAGTAATCATTTTATTTGTGCTAACAATGTGGAAAGATTTGTGTTGTTTGCAATTGTAAACTTTCCATTACCAGATGGTGCTTTCCCCTTGGCTTTAGGTGTTAAAGGAGAACCATTAGTGATTTGCAAGGGTAGAGAGGAAATGTGTACAAATTTATGAAGATGGACCCCAATCACCCTTGTGTCTCTGGTCCCAAGAGGCTTTAATACAATATGTTTGATTTTCTCAGATTTCCCTGTGGGTTCTGACCCTAACATATCTGAGTTAGCAGTTCTCCAAGGATATCCGTTGTTGTTTTATGATGGGGAAGACAAGTGAAGTCTGAGTTATGATGACAGCCTTAGTAATTTCAAGGCTTGTGAGGGTTGCCAGTTTCAAGCTGGAGACCATTTAGCCTTTACCTTCTTGGAACTTGGTCAGTTTATGGCAACTATAGATGTTGGGTATGATTATCACATTCCTGTTCCTACATATCATTTAAAATGTATCTGGTTTTCTTTCATAACATTTTCAGTTAGTGACTTCCTTTCATTAAAGCTACTGCTCCATGGGTCTTTTTCATTGTCCTCGAGTTTCTTTAGCTTAGATCTGTTACTGGAATATCTGGATAATACTTGGGTAAAGCCAGTTAAATAACTGCTGTAGGTTTACTAAACTTCCATGATGGTTTAAAGTCTTCATGTTAATGGTTGGTAGAATGGTTTGTCCAAATGCTTGGTAGTGTTATCATTCAAGTTTTAATGTTTATTAATAGAATTAAATCAGTTTTTTTCATCAGAATGATTTAAGAGACCATACTTTTTTACTGGAAAGCACATGTGCCAAAAAAAAGATTGCTGGGCCTCCTATTTTAATATTAAGTGCATACTTTCTTCCCATTCATACTAGTTTATTGTGATTATTAAATAAACAGAAACAACATACACATTCTTTGTTAAAAATACTTGAACTCCTGAGTGTTGCAATATTGTTTACCCCGCCTTTGAAATATATTAAACAAAGTCTCTTTAGCTATTAGAGCTCCTGCTTTTGGGAGTCACATATCATTATGCCGATAAATTCAATCTGTCTAAGACTAAGCTCCCTCTATAGCAGGAGCTATAATTGTTATACTGACTATTGTGTCAAAGGCAGGTTTTATTTTACCAAGGAGTAAGCCACAAGGTTAAAAAAAAAGGAAGACTGTGCTCCCAACATGTGCCCCCTTAAATCCCCCATGCGGAAGAAAACAAATATAGTAAAGATGGGGAAATTACAGTGCATGCTATATATGTTTGATGCAGGGACTCCGCACTCTGAGGGGATTTATGATCTTACATCAGGCTTTACCCACACCTGTTTTACCCGGGTAATCCTAGGATTACCCAATATCTGACTTTACCCATAACATATACACATATTTAGTCATGTATATGGATATATGTGTGTGTGTATATAATATATATATATATATGTATATAATATATATATATATATATATATATATATATATCAAATTTTCAGGCCGTAAGCTACTAGCCAGGCAAAAATGTTACTTGCCACTTCTGTTCCTACCTGCCCACACCACACCCACTACTCTACCCCTTCTTTGCATATGTTTTGCCATTGTGAAACACATTATTGTGCAATAATTTTTAATATTTTTTATTTTATACCGTAACAAATTAAATAATGCTACATACAGTAATAGATTAACAAAAATAAGTGCATAGAAGTTATCAACATGACCTTGGTGACTGGGTAAGCAGAGTACTGACACTCATTGAAGGTTTTAGCAGACCTGTAGATTTTCTTTTAATAATTATCATCTCTACCTTCTATCTCTTAACTATCCTTCAATCTCTCGTGAACAAATGCAACCATTTGATAACGTCAATATTAAGTACTACACACGGTACATAGATGATGTATTTCTGGTGTGGAGAGGTGGTGAATCAGCATTGCTTGAGTGGGTGTCACATTTGAACTCCATGGCCAGTCCCATTAGATTTAAATTGGAATACAGCATAGAATCTGTTCATTTTTTGGATCTCACCATTTTCAAAATTGATGCAGAGGGTGTAACTCGATTTGGCACTTCTCTATACACAAAGCCAACAGATCGCAATTCCCTGTTGGATGCGAGGAGTTTTCACCCTTTGCACCAAAAGAAGGGGATCCTTACCTCTCAACTCACTTGTGTCATCAGGAACAACAGTGAGTTACCTATGATGCAACAACAACTTAAAGAGATGAATGACAAACTAGTAGAGAGGGGCTATGCCAGGGAGATGGTCACTAAGACACAAGAGGAACTCATGGATCCCACTAAATCAGGAATGATGAAACATGGAATAAAGTCTGACCCTGGGCAAATCAATATGGTCACCACATAAACACCATCCTGTAAACATCTCACTAAGGCAGTCTGGAGACATTGGCCTGTCATAAGCACTGATCCCACGTTACCGTTTGAGAGGGTCCCTGCCCCCAGAATAGCATACTGAAGAACGAGCAATTTGAGGGACATACTGGTTAAATCAGACCCTGTGAAAAACTACAAGAAGGATACCTGGTTGAAGACAACCAAGATGGGCTGTTTCCCATGCGGAGGATGTGTTACTTGTAATGGTATGCTTAGGGGTAATACCTTCCAGCATCCACACAACAACTACAGGTTTGACATCAGACATTGTCTAACATGCACTAGCACATATGTAGTGTATATGTTAATTTGTCCATGCTCCAGAGTCTACATCGGTAAAACCGTGACAACTTTTCGTGAACGCATGGCGATTCACCGATGTGCGATACGCGAGGCTCTTTGTACTGGTGCATCTAACCAGCCGGTGGCACGGCATTGCCTTCAGCACAAACATGCGGTTTCCAGCCTACGAACAATGCTCATTGACCACATAACCCCCTTGCTTAGGGCTGGTGACAGAGGAAATGCTCCTGCTTCAATGTGAAACCAAATGGATTTACAGGTTGGACACTCTTATACCCAACGGCCTCAATACCTCTCTGGACTTTAGTCCTTTTTACTAATATGTTACACATTACTGGACATATATATTGGCAATAACATTTATCTCTTAGTCTCATACTGTTCATATATACATACCTATGGACTACAATGGGTCTCACTGTGATTCCTATGTTTCTATCATACTACGATCAGGTATGAATGTAAGTTTACTAACTGATTAATATATGCAGTAGAAGTAGTCATCTGATTTTATGATGAATAGCCAGTTGTAGATTTATTGCATTGTTTTGACAGTAATAATGTACTGACACACCTATGTTTATAGTTAGCGCTATTTAGTTATTTATCACTATTAGTCAGTCATTTCCTATTGCTGCTGCACTAACATATATGTGAAGGTTTAAGTATTAACAATATGCATGCATATGGTGCATCTGTAATAGTACTGGATGTGCGCTCATCGCATCGTATACACAGTGCAGCTTGCCAATTCGAAATTACAGTTTTCACTAGCACTGCCGCACGGACCGATGTGTTTACATGTGTTACCATGGTGATCTCGGCACTTCTGTGTGACGTGGTGCATAGCTATGCGCGCTTTGATGACGTCAGACGCCGACTTCTCTCACGGCAATGTGCCTTATTTTCATGTAATTTATCTCTGAAACTCAGTTCCCAATCACCCCAAGAACCCAGGAAAAATCCTAAATGATGCACAGTGATAGACTTATATGTGCAGGAGTTCATTTATATTTTGCTTTAATTGGCTACAGCAAATTAAGTTACATATACTACTATTAAGAGGCTTTCTTTCATGTAATTGGCAAGAGTCCATGAGCTAGTGACGTATGGGATATACAATCCTACCAGGAGGGGCAAAGTTTCCCAAACCTCAAAATGCCTAAAATTAAGTTTTGCAAACTTTGCCTCCTATGGAGGTGGTGAAGTAAGTTTGTGCTTAGATTCTATGTTGATATGCGCTTCTCAGAATTTTGAAGCCCGATTCCTCTCAGAGTACATTGAATGTCAGAGGGTTGTGAAAAGAGTATCACCTATTGAACGCAATGGTTTTCCTTGCAGGAGATCTATTTCATAGGTTCTCTGTTATCGGTCGTAGAGATTCATCTCCTACCTCCCTTATTCAGATCGACGATATACTCTCATATTCCATTACCTCTACTGATAACTGTTTCAGTACTGGTTTGGCTATCTGCTATATGTGGATGGGTGTCTTTCGGTAAGTATGTTTTCAGTACTTAAGACATTCTCAGCTATAGTTTGTCACTTTATGCATTAATATAACGTTCTAAATATATGTATTGCACTTAGATTTGCCATGAGTCAGGTTTATGTATATTTCCTTTTGCAGACTATCAGTTTCATATTTAGGAAAAAAAAAATTCTTACCTGGGGTATAGTCTTTTCTCAATTGACTGGTTTTTCATTAAATTTCGCAGGCAAAATTAGGCTCATGAGGGTGCAAAATGCCAAAGTTTTATTGCGTCATTCTTGTCGCGAGAATTTTTTTGGTGCGAAGGTACGTCTGATGACACAAATCTGTCATTTCCGGCGTCTTAGTTGACGCCGTTGTTCCTTGCACAAGGTTGCGTCTACAATGACGTGAGTGTGTCATTTCTTGATGTTAGCGCCAAAAAAAATTCAGTTTGCGTTGTGCGTCATACTTGGCGCCAAACAATTTCATTATTTAAAACCCAATTCCTAAATGCCTCTTGCCTTTTTTCAAAGTCAGAGGCCTATGCTGTTTGCATTTTTTCCCATTCCTGAAACTGCCATATAAGGAAATTGATCATTTTGCTTTATATGTTGTTTTTTCTCTTAAATTTGCAAGATGTCTCAATCTGATCCTGTCTCAGAACTGTTGGAACCCTGCTGCCTGATAACAGTTCTACCAAAGCTAAGTTAATTTGTTGTAAATTTGTGGAGATTATATCTCCAGCTGTGGTATGTAATAGTTGTCATGATAAGCTTTTACATACAGAGAATGTGTCCATCAGTAATAGGACAATGCCTGTTGTTCCTTCAACATCTAATGTACGTGATATAACTGTGAATATAAAATATTTTATTGCTGATGCAATTCAGAAGGCTTTGTCTGCCATAATGCCTTCTAATAAACGTAAAAAGGTTTTTTAAAACTTCTCATAAATTTGATAAAATTTCAAATGACCGACAACATACTGAATTATCCTCCTCTGATGAGGATCTATCTGATTTAGAAGATCCTTCCTCAGAAATTGACACTGACAAATCTACTTACAGGTGAAACTCAAAAAATTAGAATATCGTGCAAAAGTTAATTTATTTCACTAATGCAACTTAAAAGGTGAAACTAATATATGAGATAGACTCATTACATGCAAAGCAAGATAGTTCAAGTTGTGATTTGTCATAATTGTGATGATTATGGCTTACAGCTCATGACAACCCCAAATCCACAACCTCAGAAAATTAGAATATTGTAAAAAGGTGCAATATTCTAGGCTCAAAGTGTCGCTCTCTAATCAGCTAATTAAGCCATAACACCTGCAAAGGGCCCCTGAGCCTTTAAATGGTCTCTCAGTCTGGTTCAGTAGGAATCACAATCATGGGAAAGACTGCTGACCTGACAGTTGTGCAGAAAACCATCATTGACACCCTCCATAAGGAGGGAAAGCCTCAAAAGGTAATTGCAAAAGAAGTTGGATGTTCCCAAAGTGCTTTATTAAAGCACATTAATAGAAAGTTATGTGGAAGGGAAAAGTGTGGAAGAAAAAGGTGCACAAGCAGCAGGGATGACCGCAGCCTGGAGAGGATTGTCAGGAAAAGGCCATTCAAAAGTGTTGGGGACTTTCACAAGGAGTGGACTGAGGCTGGAGTCAGTGCATCAAGAGCCAACACACACAGACGGATCCTGGACATGGGCTTCAAATATCGTATTCCTCTTGTCAAGCCACTCCTGAACAACAAACAATGTCAGAAGCGTCTTACCTGGGCTAAAGAAAAACAGACCTGGTCTGTTGCTCAGTGGTCCAAAGTTCTCTTTTCTGATGAGAGTAATTTGTGCGTCTCATTTGGAAACCAAGGACCCAGAGTATGGAGGAAGAATGGAGAGGCACACTTCAAGATGCTTGAAGTCCAGTGTTAAGTTTCCCCAGTCTGTGTTGATTTGGGGAGCCATGTCATCTGCTGGTGTTGGTCCACTGTGCTTTATTATGTCCAGGGTCAACGCAGCCATCTACCAGGAGATTTTGGAGCACTTCATGCTTCCTTCCGCAGGCGAGCTCTATGGGGATGCTGATTTCATTTTCCAGCAGGACTTGGCACCTGCCCACACTGCCAAAAGCACCAAAACCTGGTTCAATAACCGTGGGATTACTGTGCTTGATTGGCCAGCAAACTCGCCTGACCTGAACCCCCATAGACAATCTATGGGGCATAGCCAAGAGCTAAAGGCCGCTATTGAAGCATCCTGGTCTTCCATAACACCTCAGCAGTGCCACAGGCTGATAGCTTCCATGCCATGCCGCATTGAGGCAGTAATTGCTGGAAAAGTGGCCCAAATCAAGTACTGAGTACATACAGTATGCATGCTTATGCTATACTAAGCCATAATCATCACAATTATGACAAATCACGGCTTGAACTATCTTGCTTTGCATGTAATGAGTCGATCTCATATATTAGTTTCACCTTTTAAGTTGCATTACATTGGATATTGAGGAAACTAGTCCTCTTGATATTAAAATGAGTAAACGTTTAAATTCTGTTTATAAACCTCCTGTGGTTACTATAGACGTTTTTCCAGTTCCTGATGCTATTTCTGATATGATTTCTAAGGAATTTTTCCTTCTTCAAGGTGTAAAAAATTGTATCCTTTGCCAGCAGTTAGATTGGAGTTTTGGGAAAATATCCCCAAAGTTGATGGGGCTATTTCTACTCTTGTTAAACGTACTACTATTCCTATGAAATATAGTACTTCTTTTAAAGACCCTTTTAGATAGGAAACTTGAATCTTAGCCAGAATGTAAATAAGCTTTCCTTAGATATCTTCTCAGGCCTGACATTTCTATGGCTGATGTTGCAGCTGCATCAACTTTTTGGTTGGAAAGCTTAGCGCAACAGGAAATGGATCCTGATTTGTCTAGCATTGTTTGCTTGCTTCTACATGCTAATCATTTTATCTGTGATGACATTTTTGATATAATCAAAATTGATGTTAAATCTATGTCTTTAGCTATTTTAGCTAGAAGAGCTTTGTGGCTCAAATATTGGAATGCTGACATGGTATCTAAGTCTAGATTACCATCTCTTTCTTTCTAAGGTAATAAGTTATTTAGTTCTCAGTTTGATTCGATTATTTCAACTGTCACTGGGGGGAAGGGAGTTTTTTTCCTCAGGATAAAAGACCTAAGGGTAAATCTAAAGCTTCTAACCGTTTTTGTTCCTTTCAGCAAAATAAGGAACAATAACCTAATCCTTCCCCTAAAGAATCTGGTTCCAATTGGAAACCTTCTTCAAGTTGGAGTAAATCCAAACCGTTTAAGAAATCAAAGCCAGCCCCCAAGTCTGCATGAAGGTGCGGCCCTCATTCCAGCTCAGCTGGTAGGGGGCAGATTAAGATTATTCCAAAACATTTGGGCAGATTCTGTCCAAAATCAATGGATTCAGAGTATTGTCTCTCTAGGGTACTGAATAGGATTTAGAGTAAGACCTCTCTCACGCATCCCAGCAAATGCAGTAAAGGCTCAGGCTTTTCTGAAGTGTGTTTCAGACCTGGAGCTTTCAGGGGTAATCATACTAGTTCCGTTTCAGGAACAGAGTCTTGGGTTTTATTCAAATCTATTCATTGTCCCAAAGAAAGAAAGTTCATTCAGGCCAGTTCTGGATCTGAAAATTTTGAATTGTTATGTAAGAGTGCCAACTTTCAAAATGATGACTATAAGGACTATTCTGCCTTTTGTTCAGCAAGGGCAATATATGTCACCAATAGACTTACACGATTCATATCTTCATATTCCGATTCACCCAGACCACTATCAGTTTCTGAGATTCTCAGCATTACCAATTTGTCGCTCTTCCGTTTGGCCTAGCGACAGCTCCAAGAATCTTTTCAAATGTTCTCGGTGCCCTCCTCTCTGTAATCTGAGAACGGGGTATTGCGGTCTTTCCTTATTTGGACGATATCTTGGTACTAGCTAAGTCTTTTTACATTCTGCAGAATCTCACACAAATCAACACGTTTTGTTTCTTCAAAGACATGGTTGGAGGCTCAATTTACCAAAAAGTTCTTTGATTCCTCAGACAAGGGTCACCTTTTTAGGTTTCGAGATAGATTTAGTGTCCATGACTCTGTCTCTAATAGACAAGAGACAATTAAAATTGGTTTCAGCTTGTCGGAACCTTCAGTCTCAATCATTCCCTTCAGTAGCTATGTGCATGGAAGTTTTAGGTCTCATGACTGCAGCATCGGACACAATCCCCTTTGCTCGTTTTCATATGTGACCTCTCCAGCTTTGTATACTGAAGCAATGGTGCAGGGATTATACAAAGATATCACAATTAATATCCTTAAATCCCAATGTTCGACTCTTAGATCACCATCATATAGTTCAAGGGGCCTCTTTTGTTCGTCCAACCTGGACTGTGATCACAACAGATGCGAGTCTTTCAGGTTGGGGAGCTGTCTGGGGATCTCTGACAGCACAAGGGGTTTGGAAATCTCAAGAGGCGAGGTTACCAATCAATATTTTAGAACTCCATGCTATTTTCAGGGCTCTTCAGGTTTGGCCTCTGTTGAAGAGAGAACCGTTCATTTGTTTTCAGACAGACAATATCACAACTGTGGTATATATCAATCATCAGGGTGGGACTCAAAGTCCCCAAGCTATGAAAAAGTATCTCGGATACTTGCTTGTGCGTAATCCAGCTCCTGTCTAGTTTCTGCGGTTCATTTTCCAGGTATAGACAATTTGGATTATCTCAGCCATCAGACTTTACATCCGGGGCAGTGGTTGCTCCATCCAGACGTGTTTTCTCAGATTGTTCAGATGTGGGGTCTTCCAGAAATAGATCTGATGGCTTCCCATCTAAACAAGAAACTTCCCAGGTACCTGTCCAGGTCCAAGAGTGATTTCCAAGATCATCATGGAACATTTGTTTGTGTTGCTGGTAGCTCCAGCATGGCCTCACAGGTTTTGGTATGCGGACCTTGTTCGGATGTCCAGTTGCCAACCTTGGTCTCTTCCATTAAGGCCAGACCTTCTGTCTCAAGGTCCGTTTTTCCTTCAGGATCTCAAATCATTAAATTTGAAGGTATTGAAATTGAATGCCTAGTGCTTAGTCATAGAGGTTTCTCTGACTCTGTGATTAATACTATGTTACAGGCTCGTAAATCTGTTTCTAGGAGGATTTATATTTCATGGTTTTCTTCTCATAAATTCTCTTTGCGTTCTATTAGAATTCCTAGAATTTTACAGTTTCTTCAGGATGGTTTGGATAAGGGTTTGTCTGCAAGTTCATTGAAGGGACAAATCTCTACTCTTTCTGTTTTATTTCCCAGAAAGATTGCTAAGCTTCCTGATATTCACTGTTTTGTACATGCTTTGGTCTGTATCAAGCTTGTCATTAAATCAGTCTCTCCTCCTTGGAGTCTTAATTTGGTTGTGAAGGCTTTACAGGCTCCTCCATTTGAGCCTATGCATTCTTTGGACATTAAACTGCTTTCTTGGAAAGTGTTGTTCTTTTTGGCCTTCTCTTCTGCTAGAAGAGTTTCCGAATTATCTGCTATTTCTTGTGAATCTCCTTTTCTGATTTTCCATCATTAGTAGAGATATTGTTGTCCCTTCTTTATGTCCTAATCCTAAGAATTCTTTGGAGATATCCTTACATTCTTTAGATGTGGTAAGAGCTTTGAAATATTATGCTGAAGCTACTAAAGATTTTAGGAAGACTTCTAGTCTATTTGTTATCTTTTCTGGTTCTAGGAAGGCTTCTGCCATTTCCTTGACATCTTGGTTAAAGCTTTTGATTCATCAGGCTTATTTGGAGTTGGGTCAGGCCCCGCCTCAGAGAATTACAGCTCATTCTACTAGATCAGTCTCCACTTCGTGGGGCTTTTAAGAATGAAGCTTCAGTCTGCTAGAAGAGTTTCCGAATTATCTGCTATTTCTTGTGAATCTCCTTTTCTGATTTTCCATCATTAGTAGAGATATTGTTGTCCCTTCTTTATGTCCTAATCCTAAGAATTCTTTGGAGATATCCTTACATTCTTTAGATGTGGTAAGAGCTTTGAAATATTATGCTGAAGCTACTAAAGATTTTAGGAAGACTTCTAGTCTATTTGTTATCTTTTCTGGTTCTAGGAAGGCTTCTGCCATTTCCTTGACATCTTGGTTAAAGCTTTTGATTCATCAGGCTTATTTGGAGTTGGGTCAGGCCCCGCCTCAGAGAATTACAGCTCATTCTACTAGATCAGTCTCCACTTCGTGGGGCTTTTAAGAATGAAGCTTCAGTTGATCAGATTTGCAAAGCAGCAACTTGGTCTTCTTTGCATACATTTACTAAATTCTACCGTTTTGATGTATTTGCTTCCTCTGAAGCAGTTTTTGGTAGAAAAGTTCTTTAGGCAGCTGTTTTAGTTTGATTCCTCTGCTTATGTTTAAGTTTTTTCTTTTTTTCATTATTAGAATAAACTTATATTTTGGGTTGTGGATTAATTTTTTTCAGCGGAAAATTGCTGTTTTTATTTTATCCCTCCCTCTCTAGTGACTCTTCTGTGGAGTTCCACATCTTGGGTATTACTATCCCATACGTCACTAGCTCATGGACTCCTGCCAATTACATGAAAGAAAACATAATTTCTTTCATGTAATTAACAAGAGTCCATGAGCTAGTGACGTATGGGATATACATTCCTACCAGGAGGGGCAAAGTTTCCCAAACCTTAAAATGCCTATAAATACACCCCTCACCACACCCACAAATCAGTTTTACAAACTTTGCCTCCAAGGGAGGTGGTGAAGTAAGTTTGTGCTAGATTCTACGTTGATATGCGCTCCGCAGCAAGTTGGAGCCCGGTTTTCCTCTCAGCGTGCAGTGAATGTCAGAGGGATGTGAGGAGAGTATTGCCTATTGAATGCAGTGATCTCCTTCTACGGGGTCTATTTCATAAGGTTCTCTGTTATCGGTCGTAGAGATTCATCTCTTACCTCCCTTTTCAGATCGACGATATACTCTTATATTTACCATTTCCTCTACTGATTCTCGTTTCAGTACTGGTTTGGCTTTCTACAAACATGTAGATGAGTGTCCTGGGGTAAGTAAGTCTTATTTTCTGTGACACTCTAAGCTATGGTTGGGCACTTTATTTATAAAGTTCTAAATATATGTATTCAAACATTTATTTGCCTTGACTCAGAATGTTCAACTTTCCTTATTTCCAGACAGTCAGTTTCATATTTGGGATTATGCTTTAAATTATCATATTTTGTCTTACCTCAAAAATTTGACTTTTTTCCCTGTGGGCTGTTAGGCTCGCGGGGGCTGAAAATGCTTCATTTTATTGCGTCATTTTTGGCGCGGATTTTTTTGGCGCAAAAATTCATTTCCGTTTCCGGCGTCATACGTGTCGCCGGAAGTTGCGTCATTTTTTGACGTTATTTTGCGCCAAAAATGTCGGCGTTCCGGATGTGGCGTCATTTTTGGCGCCAAAAGCATTTAGGCGCCAAATAATGTGGGCGTCTTATTTGGCGCCAAAAAATATGGGCGTCGCTTTTGTCTCCACATTATTTCAGTCTCATTTTCATTTGCTTCTGGTTGCTAGAAGCTTGATGTTTGGCATTTTTTTCCCATTCCTGAAACTGTCTTATAAGGAATTTGATTTATTTTGCTTTATATGTTGTTTTTTCTCTTACATATTGCAAGATGTCTCACGTTGCATCTGAGCCAGAAGATACTACAGGAAAACCACTGCCTGCTGGATCTACCAAAGCTAAGTGTATCTGCTGTAAACTTTTGGTAGCTATTTCTCCAGCTGTTGTTTGTATTAATTGTCATGACAAACTTGTTAAAGCAGATAATATTTCCTTTAGTGATGTACCATTGCCTGTTGCAGTTCCCTCAACATCTAAGGTGCAGAATGTTCCTGATAACATAAGAGATTTTGTTTCTGAATCCATAAAGAAGGCTTTGTCTGTTATTTCTCCTTCTAGTAAACGTAAAAAGTCTTTTAAATCTTCTCTCTCTACAGATGAATTTTTAAATGAACACCATCATTCTGATTCTTTGGACTCTTCTAGTTCAGAGGATTCTGTCTCAGAGATTGATGCTGATAAATCTTCATATTTATTTAAGATGGAATTTATTCGCTCTTTACTTAAAGAAGTACTAATTGCTTTAGAAATAGAGGATTCTAGTCCTCTTGATACTAATTCTATACGTTTGGATAAGGTTTTTAAAGCTCCTGCGGTTATTCCAGAAGTCTTTCCTGTTCCTAATGCTATTTCTGCAGTAATTGCTAAGGAATGGGATAAATTGGGTAATTCATTTACTCCTTCTAAACGTTTTAAGCAATTATATCCTGTTCCGCCTGACAGGTTAGAATTTTGGGACAAAATCCCTAAAGTTGATGGGGCTATTTCTACCCTTGCTAAACGTACTACCATTCCTACGTCAGATGGTACCTCGTTTAAGGATCCTTTAGATAGAAAAATTGAATCTTTTCTAAGAAAAGCTTATCTATGTTCAGGTAATCTTCTTAGACCTGCTATATCATTGGCTGATGTTGCTGCAGCTTCAACTTTTTGGTTGGAAACTCTAGCGCAACAAGTAACAAATCGTGATTCTCATGATATTATTATTCTTCTCCAGCATGCTAATAATTTCATCTGTGATGCCATTTTTGATATTATTAGAGTTGATGTTAGATTTATGTCTCTGGCTATCTTAGCCAGAAGAGCTTTATGGCTTAAGACTTGGAATGCTGATATGGCTTCTAAATCAACTCTACTTTCCATTTCTTTCCAGGGAAACAAATTATTTGGTTCTCAGTTGGATTCTATTATTTCAACTGTTACTGGTGGGAAAGGAACTTTTTTACCACAGGATAAAAAATCTAAAGGTAAAAACAGGGCTAACAATCGTTTTCGTTCCTTTCGTTTCAACAAAGAACAAAAGCCTGATCCTTCGTCCTCAGGAGCAGTTTCAGTTTGGAAACCATCTCCAGTCTGGAATAAATCCAAGCCTGCTAGAAAGGCAAAGCCTGCTTCTAAGTTCACATGAAGGTACGGCCCTCATTCCAGTTCAGCTGGTAGGGGGCAGGTTACGTTTTTTCAAAGAAATTTGGATCAAATCTGTTCACAATCTTTGGATTCAGAACATTGTTTCAGAAGGGTACAGAATTGGTTTCAAGATGAGACCTCCTGCAAAGAGATTTTTTCTTTCCCATGTCCCAGTAAATCCAGTGAAAGCTCAAGCATTTCTGAATTGTGTTTCAGATCTAGAGTTGGCTGGAGTAATTATGCCAGTTCCAGTTCCGGAACAGGGGATGGGGTTTTATTCAAATCTCTTCATTGTACCAAAGAAGGAGAATTCCTTCAGACCAGTTCTGGATCTAAAATTATTGAATCGTTATGTAAGGATACCAACGTTCAAGTTGGTAACTGTAAGGACTATATTGCCTTTTGTTCAGCAAGGGAATTATATGTCCACAATAGATTTACAGGATGCATATCTGCATATTCCGATTCATCCAGATCATTATCAGTTCCTGAGATTCTCTTTTCTAGACAAGCATTACCAATTTGTGGCTCTACCGTTTGGCCTTGCTACAGCTCCAAGAATTTTCACAAAGATTCTCGGTGCCCTTCTGTCTGTAATCAGAGAACAGGGTATTGTGGTATTTCCTTATTTGGACGATATCTTGGTACTTGCTCCGTCTTTACATTTAGCAGAGTCTCATACGAATCGACTTGTGTTGTTTCTTCAAGATCATGGTTGGAGGATCAATTTACCAAAAAGTTCTTTGATTCCTCAAACAAGGGTAACCTTTCTGGGTTTCCAGATAGATTCAGTGTCCATGACTCTGTCTTTAACAGACAAGAGACGTCTAAAATTGATTACAGCTTGTCGAAACCTTCAGTCACAATCATTCCCTTCGGTAGCCTTATGCATGGAAATTCTAGGTCTTATGACTGCTGCATCGGACGCGATCCCCTTTGCTCGTTTTCACATGCGACCTCTTCAGCTCTGTATGCTGAACCAATGGTGCAGGGATTACACGAAGATATCTCAATTAATATCTTTAAAACCGATTGTTCGACACTCTCTAACGTGGTGGACAAATCACCATCGTTTAATTCAGGGGGCTTCTTTTGTTCTTCCGACCTGGACTGTAATTTCAACAGATGCAAGTCTCACAGGTTGGGGAGCTGTGTGGGGATCTCTGACGGCACAAGGAGTTTGGGAATCTCAGGAGGTGAGATTACCGATCAATATTTTGGAACTCCGTGCAATTTTCAGAGCTCTTCAGTTTTGGCCTCTTCTGAAGAGAGAATCGTTCATTTGTTTTCAGACAGACAATGTCACAACTGTGGCATACATCAATCATCAAGGAGGGACTCACAGTCCTCTGGCTATGAAAGAAGTATCTCGAATTTTGGTTTGGGCGGAATCCAGCTCCTGTCTAATCTCTGCGGTTCATATCCCAGGTGTAGACAATTGGGAAGCGGATTATCTCAGTCGCCAAACGTTGCATCCGGGCGAATGGTCTCTTCACCCAGAGGTATTTCTTCAGATTGTTCAATTGTGGGGGCTCCCAGAGATAGATCTGATGGCCTCTCATCTAAACAAGAAACTTTCCAGGTATCTGTCCAGATCCCGGGATCCTCAGGCGGAGGCAGTGGATGCATTATCACTTCCTTGGAAGTATCATCCTGCCTATATCTTTCCGCCTCTAGTTCTTCTTCCAAGAGTAATCTCCAAGATTCTGAGGGAATGCTCGTTTGTTCTGCTAATAGCTCCGGCATGGCCTCACAGGTTTTGGTATGCGGATCTTGTCCGGATGGCATCTTGCCAGCCATGGACTCTTCCGTTAAGACCAGACCTTCTGTCACAAGGTCCTTTTTTCCATCCGGATCTGAAATCCTTAAATTTAAAGGTATGGAGATTGAACGCTTGATTCTTGGTCATAGAGGTTTCTCTGACTCCGTGATTAATACTATGTTACAGGCTCGTAAATCTGTATCTCGAGAGATATATTATAGAGTCTGGAAGACTTATATTTCATGGTGTCTTTCTCATCATTTTTCTTGGCATTCTTTTAGAATACCGAGAATTTTACAATTTCTTCAGGATGGTTTGGATAAGGGTTTGTCCGCAAGTTCTTTGAAAGGACAAATCTCTGCTCTTTCTGTTCTTTTTCACAGAAAGATTGCTATTCTTCCTGATATTCATTGTTTTGTACAAGCTTTGGTTCGTATAAAACCTGTCATTAAGTCAATTTCTCCTCCTTGGAGTTTGAATTTGGTTCTGGGAGCTCTTCAAGCTCCTCCGTTTGAACCTATGCATTCATTGGACATTAAATTACTTTCTTGGAAAGTTTTGTTCCTTTTGGCCATCTCTTCTGCTAGAAGAGTTTCTGAATTATCTGCTCTTTCGTGTGAGTCTCCTTTTCTGATTTTTCATCAGGATAAGGCGGTGTTGCGAACTTCTTTTGAATTTTTACCTAAAGTTGTGAATTCCAACAACATTAGTAGAGAAATTGTGGTTCCTTCATTATGTCCTAATCCTAAGAATTCTAAGGAGAAATCATTGCATTCTTTGGATGTTGTTAGAGCTTTGAAATATTATGTTGAAGCTACGAAATCTTTCCGTAAGACTTCTAGTCTATTTGTTATCTTTTCCGGTTCTAGGAAAGGCCAGAAAGCTTCTGCCATTTCTTTGGCATCTTGGTTGAAATCTTTAATTCATCTTGCCTATGTTGAGTCGGGTAAATCTCCGCCTCAAAGAATTACAGCTCATTCTACTAGGTCAGTATCTACTTCCTGGGCGTTTAGGAATGAAGCTTCGGTTGACCAGATCTGCAAAGCAGCAACTTGGTCTTCTTTGCATACTTTTACTAAATTCTACCATTTTGATGTATTTTCTTCTTCTGAAGCAGTTTTTGGTAGAAAAGTTCTTCAGGCAGCGGTTTCAGTTTGAATCTTCTGCTTATGTTTTTTGTTAAACTTTATTTTGGGTGTGGATTATTTTCAGCAGGAATTGGCTGTCTTTATTTTATCCCTCCCGCTCTAGTGACTCTTGTGTGGAAAGATCCACATCTTGGGTAGTCATTATCCCATACGTCACTAGCTCATGGACTCTTGTTAATTACATGAAAGAAAACATAATTTATGTAAGAACTTACCTGATAAATTCATTTCTTTCATATTAACAAGAGTCCATGAGGCCCACCCTTTTTTGTGGTGGTTATGATTTTTTTGTATAAAGCACAATTATTCCAATTCCTTATTTTATATGCTTCGCACTTTTTCTTATCACCCCACTTCTTGGCTATTCGTTAAACTGATTTGTGGGTGTGGTGAGGGGTGTATTTATAGGCATTTTAAGGTTTGGGAAACTTTGCCCCTCCTGGTAGGAATGTATATCCCATACGTCACTAGCTCATGGACTCTTGTTAATATGAAAGAAATGAATTTATCAGGTAAGTTCTTACATAAATTATGTTTTATGTAAGAACTTACCTGATAAATTCATTTATTTCATATTGGCAAGAGTCCATGAGACCCACCCTTTTTATGGTGGTTATGATTTTTTTTATAAAGCATAATTATTTCCAAATTCATTTGTTCATGCTTTTTACTCCTTTCTTTATCACCCCACTACTTGGCTATCCTTAAACCGAATTGTTGGTGTGGTGAGCGGTGTATTTATAGGCAGGTAGGATTGTATATCCCATACGTCACTAGCTCATGGACTCTTGCCAATATGAAATAAATGAATTTATCAGGTAAGTTCTTACATAAATTATGTTTTTCAAGGGGTGAGTCCAGACCTGCAAAGCTATGTATATTTTTCTATCAAAATGACAGTTGCTTTTATTTTGCATGCAGATCTTTTGCAATGCAATTAATAATTTCGGGTACATAAATGTAAAAAAAAATCTTGAGTGCCCGTTTAAGTTTAAACTAATAATGCTGTATTTTTTGTACTTCCTTCCAACCTTCACTGGCCAATACTTTACTGGTCAAGAAGGGAAACACTTATGCAAGTATAACAAGAAACCATTGTTCTAAAAGACAAAATTTGATGTGGCACCGAGAGCTGATTGCTGTGACGTCCCAATGATGTCTCCAAATCTTGGTGGAGAATCCCTGTTTTAGATTATAAATGTACAAAAATGTATTTTCATCAAAGTATTGTGTGTTTGTGTGTACTTTAAAGGGACAGGAAACCCAATATTTGTATTTTATGCTTTATATAGAGAATACAATTTTAAAGACACAGTATACTCCAAAATGTTTATTGTTTAAAAAGATATATATTCCCTTAATTACCCATTCCCTAGTTTTGCATAACCAACAGTTTATATTAATCTACTTTTTACCTCTGTGATTACCTTATATCTAAGCTTCTGCAGAGTCCCCCCTTATTTCAGTTCTTTTGACAGACTTGTATTTTAGCCAATCAGTGCTGACTTCTATGTAACTCCATGGGAGTGAGCACAATGTTATCTACATGGCACACATGGACTCACACTAAAAATGTCAAAATGCACTTAGATTAGAGGCGACCTTCAAGGTATTATAAATTAGCATGCAAGCCTACCAAGGTTTAGCTTACTTTCAACAAAGAATACCAAGAGAGCAAAGCAAATTTGATGATATAAGTAAATTGGGAAGTTGTTTAAAATTGCATGCCCTATCTGAATCATGAAAGTTTAATTTTGACTAGACTGTCCCTTTTAAGCAACATTCCAATTTACTTTTATTATCTAATTTGCATTATTCTTTATATATCCTTTGTTTGAAGAAAAAGCAATACACATGGATGAGCCAATCGGATGAGCCAATCACATGAGGTACAAAGTTTGATACAGTGTCGCCTTATTGCATATCAAAGGCAGGCAAATATCATGCTTTTATTTAAACAACTGTGGGGGTTAATTTAGTTAGCACATGTGAGAAAAAAGTACAATCAGCAGCTACTGAGCCTATTTAGATATACTTTTCATCAAAAGATATCAAGATAATGAAGCAAATTAGATAATAGAAGTAAATTGGACGTTTTTAAAATTGCATGCACTTTCTAAATCATGAAATTAAAAAATGTGGGTTTCATGTCCCTTTAACTCATATAATTCAAGTTAAGATCTAGCAATAACAGTAAGGAACCAGACAAGGGTGTTAGCAGCTATGACTCGTTGGCTCCTACAATTTATTACAACTGATATGTGTATGTGGAATTGAATCAATTGATTTTATTTCTTAGGTTTATGTATTTCTCTTTATATGTTTTACATTTACAGGAACCCTCAACCTATCAGTTATCACCATGGTGGCCTTGTCACTGAAAATATGTGTCCGTCAGTGCAATGTAGTGAAGACCATGCAGTTTGAGCCATCCACTGCTGTATACGATGCATGCCGAATCATCCGGGAGAGGGTCCCCGAAGCTCAGACAGGGCAAGGTGAGAGGCTATAGTTTATTACACCCTTACTATTTACTGCATAGTAGCTTGTGAAAGACTCAAATGTTATGTAATTCACTTTGAGTTTCAGTAAAATGTAACTGACAAAGATCACAATATGTGATCAAGAATGGTTTAACTTACATGCTGGGCAGCTTAATGCATGTAAAATCCACATAATATGTTGCACTGCTCTTATACCAGAGGGCAGCGCATCTGATTTCTAAAGAAATACAAAGTTTCATACAGTGTTGCCTTATTGCGTATCAAAGGCAGGCATATATCATGCTTTTGTGATTCAGATTGAGCATGAAATTTTAAGCAACTTTCTAATTTACTCCTATTATCATTTTTTCTTTGTTCTCTTTCTATCATTATTTGAAAAAGATGGCATCTAACCTTTTTTTTGTTTCAGTACTCTGGACAGCACTTTTTATTGGTGAATGAATTTATCCACCAATCAGCAAGGACAACCCAGGTTGTTCACCAAAAATGGGCTGGCATTTAAACTTACATTCTTGCATTTCAAATAAAGATACCGAGAGAATGAAGACAATTTGATAATAGGAGTAAATTAGAAAGTTTCTTAAAATTTCATGCTCAATCTGAATCACGAAAGAAAATTTTTGGGTACAGTGTCCCTTTAAGTATGTGGTATCACACTCCTTACAATATGTTATATCCTTCAATCTAAACAATTATTATAAAAATAAATAGTAAGGGTTGTAAGGGCGCTAATAGCTAAAGATACCTAATGGAGGGTGTATATAGTGAGTGATTTCTAGTGCAAATATATTGAGTGATTTCTAGTGCAAATACAGATTCACAAGGCCTTTATCCAAAATGTAAAAATATTTAATTAGTTACAATAAAAGTTCAATGAAACATATGTAAAAAAATATATATATATATATATATATATATAAAAATAGAGACGTCTCTAATACAAGTATTCAATACAATGAAAAGATACTCATTAGTTATTTAATAAGGAACATAAATTAAAAGATACTTTGTATCCACACATAAAGTGAAAATTGTTTCAAATGTGTGTAACAGATAATTTCTGTCATGTAATTAGCAAGAGTCCATGAGCTAGTGACGTATGGGATATACATTCCTACCAGGAGGGGCAAAGTTTCCCAAACCTCAAAATGCCTATAAATACACCCCTCACCACACCCACAAATCAGTTTTACAAACTTTGCCTCCTATGGAGGTGGTGAAGTAAGTTTGTGCTAAATTCTACGTTGATATGCGCTCCGCAGCAGGTTGGAGCCTGGTTTTCCTCTCAGCGTGCAGTGAATGTCAGAGGGATGTGAGAAGAGTATTGCCTATTTGAATTCAATGATCTCCTTATACGGGGTCTATTTCATAGGTTCTCTGTTATCGGTCGTAGAGATTCATCTCTTACCTCCCTTTTCAGATCGACGATATACTCTTATATATACCATTACCTCTACTGATTCTCGTTTCAGTACTGGTTTGGCTTTCTACTACATGTAGATGAGTGTCCTGGGGTAAGTAAGTCTTATTTTCTGTGACACTCTAAGCTATGGTTTGGCACTTTTATATAAAGTTCTAAATATATGTATTCAAACTTTTATTTGCCTTGACTCAGGATGTTCAACGTTCCTTATTTCAGACAGTCAGTTTCATATTTGGGATAATGCATATGAATAAATCAATTTTTTTCTTACCTTAAAATTTGACTTTTTTCCCTGTGGGCTGTTAGGCTCGCGGGGGCTGAAAATGCTTCATTTTATTGCGTCATTCTTGGCGCGGACTTTTTTGGCGCAAATTTTTTTTCTGTTTCCGGCGTCATACGTGTTGCCGGAAGTTGCATCATTTTTGACGTTTTTTTGCGCCAAAAGTGTTGGCGTTCCGGATGTGGCGTCGTTTTTGGCACCAAAAGCATTTAGGCGCCAAATAATGTGGGCGTCTTTTTTTTTTGGTGCTAAAAAATATGGGCGTCACTATTGTCTCCACATTATTTAAGTCTCATTATTTATTGCTTCTGGTTGCTAGAAGCTTGTTCACTGGCATTTTTTCCCATTCCTGAAACTGTCATTTAAGGAATTTGATCAATTTTGCTTTATATGTTGTTTTTTCTATTACATATTGCAAGATGTCCCAGATTGACACTGAGTCAGAAGATACTTCTGGAAAAACGCTGCCTGGTGCTGGATCTACCAAAGTTAAGTGTATCTGCTGTTAACTTGTGGTATCTGTTACTCCAGCTGTTGTTTGTAATGAATGTCATGACAAACTTGTTAATGCAGATAATATTTCCTTTAGTAATGTTACATTACCTGTTGCTGTTCCGTCAACATCTAATACTCAGAGTGTTCCTGTTAACATAAGAGATTTTGTTTCTAAATCCATTAAGAAGGCTATGTCTGTTATTCCTCCTTCTAGTAAACGTAAAAGGTCTTTTAAAACTTCTCATTTTTCAGATGAATTTTTAAATGAACATCATCATTCTGATTCTGATAATGGTTCCTCTGGTTCAGAGGATTCTGTCTCAGAGGTTGATGCTGATAAATCTTCATATTTATTCAAAATGGAATTTATTCGTTCTTTACTTAAAGAAGTTTTAATTGCTTTAGAAATAGAGGATTCTGGTCCTCTTGATACTAAATTTAAACATTTAAATAAGGTTTTTAAATCTCCTGTAGTTATTCCAGAAGTTTTTCCTGTCCCTGATGCTATTTCAGAAGTAATCTCCAGGGAATGGAATAATTTGGGTAATTCATTTACTCCTTCTAAACGTTTTAAGCAGTTATATCCTGTGCCATCTGACAGATTAGAATTTTGGGACAAAATCCCTAAAGTTGATGGGGCTGTCTCTACTCTTGCTAAACGTACTACTATTCCTACGGCAGATAGTACTTCCTTTAAGGATCCTTTAGATAGGAAGATTGAATCCTTTCTAAGAAAAGCTTCCTTATGTTCAGGTAATCTTCTTAGACCTGCTATATCTTTAGCGGATGTTGCTGCAGCTTCAACTTTTTGGTTAGAAGCTTTAGCGCAACAAGTAACAGATCATAATTCTCATAGCATTGTTAATCTTCTTCAACATGCTAATAACTTTATTTGTGATGCCATCTTTGATATCATTAGAGTTGATGTCAGGTATATGTCTCTAGCTATTTTAGCTAGAAGAGCTTTATGGCTTAAAACTTGGAATGCTGATATGTCTTCTAAGTCAACTTTGCTTTCCCTTTCTTTCCAGGGTAATAAATTATTTGGTTCTCAGTTGGATTCTATTATCTCAACTGTTACTGGAGGGAAAGGAACTTTTTTACCACAGGATAAAAAATCTAAAGGTAAATTTAGGTCTAATAATCGTTTTCGTTCCTTTCGTCACAATAAGGAACAAAAGCCTGATCCTTCACCCACAGGAGCGGTATCAGTTTGGAAACCATCTCCAGTCTGGAATAAATCCAAGCCTTTTAGAAAACCAAAGCCAGCTCCCAAGTCCACATGAAGGTGCGGCCCTCATTCCAGCCCAGCTGGTAGGGGGCAGATTACGATTTTTCAAAGAAATTTGGATCAATTCAATTCACAATCTTTGGATTCAAAACATTGTTTCAGAAGGGTACAGAATTGGCTTCAAGATAAGGCCTCCTGCAAAGAGGTTTTTTCTTTCCTGTGTCCCAGTAAATCCAGCGAAGGCTCAAGCATTTCTGAAATGTGTTTCAGATCTAGAGTTGGCTGGAGTAATTATGCCAGTTCCAGTTCTGGAACAGGGGCTGGGGTTTTATTCAAATCTCTTCATTGTACCAAAGAAGGAGAATTCCTTCAGACCAGTTCTGGATCTAAAAATATTGAATCGTTATGTAAGGATACCAACATTCAAAATGGTAACTATAAGGACTATCCTGCCTTTTGTTCAGCAAGGGCATTATATGTCTACAATAGATTTACAGGATGCATATCTGCATATTCCGATTAATCCAGATCACTATCAGTTTCTGAGATTCTCTTTCCTAGACAAGCATTACCAGTTTGTGGCTCTGCCGTTTGGCCTAGCAACAGCTCCAAGGATTTTTACAAAGGTTCTCGGTGCCCTTCTGTCTGTAATCAGAGAACAGGGTATTGTGGTATTTCCTTATTTGGACGATATCTTGGTACTTGCTCAGTCTTCACATTTAGCAGAATCTCATACGAATCGACTTGTGTTGTTTCTTCAAGATCATGGTTGGAGGATCAATTTACCGAAAAGTTCATTGATTCCTCAGACAAGGGTAACCTTTTTAGGTTTCCAGATAGATTCAGCGTCCATGACTCTGACAGACAAGAGACGTCTAAAATTGATCTCAGCTTGTCGAAACCTTCAATCTCAATCATTCCCTTCGGTAGCCTTTTGCATGGAAATTCTAGGTCTTATGACTGCTGCATCGGACGCGATCCCCTTTGCTAGTTTTCACATGCGACCTCTTCAGCTCTGTATGCTGAACCAGTGGTGCAGGGATTACACAAAGATATCTCAATTAATATCTTTAAAACCGATTGTACGAAACTCTCTGACGTGGTGGACAGATCACCATCGTTTAGTTTAGGGGGCTTCTTTTGTTCTTCCGACCTGGACTGTAATTTCAACAGATGCAAGTCTGACAGGTTGGGGAGCTGTTTGGGGGTCTCTGACAGCACAAGGGGTTTGGGAATCTCAAGAGGTGAGATTACCAATCAATATTTTGGAACTCCGTGCAATTTTCAGAGCTCTTCAGTCATGGCCTCTTCTAAAGAGAGAATCGTTCATTTGTTTTCAGACAGACAATGTCACAACTGTGGCATACATCAATCATCAAGGAGGGACTCACAGTCCTCTGGCTATGAAAGAAGTATCTTGAATACTGGTATGGGCGGAATCCAGCTCCTGTCTAGTTTCTGCGGTTCATATCCCAGGTATAGACAATTGGGAAGCGGATTATCTCAGTCGCCAAACGTTACATCCGGGCGAATGGTCTCTTCACCCAGAGGTATTTCTTCAGATTGTTCAAATGTGGGGACTTCCAGAAATAGATCTGATGGCTTCTCATCTAAACAAGAAACTTCCCAGGTATCTGTCCAGATCCAGGGATCCTCAAGCGGAAGCAGTGGATGCATTGTCACTTCCTTGGAAGTATCATCCTGCCTATATCTTTCCGCCTCTAGTTCTTCTTCCAAGAGTAATCTCCAAGATTCTGAAGAAATGCTCGTTTGTTCTGCTGGTGGCTCCAGCATGGCCTCACAGGTTTTGGTATGCGGATCTTGTCCGGATGGCCTCTTGCCAACCGTGGACTCTTCCGTTAAGACCAGACCTTCTGTCGCAAGGTCCTTTTTTCCATCAGGATCTCAAATCCTTAAATTTAAAGGTATGGAGATTGAACGCTTGATTCTTAGTCAAAGAGGTTTCTCTGACTCTGTGATTAATACTATGTTACAGGCTTGTAAATCTGTATCTAGGAAGATATATTATAGAGTCTGGAAGACTTACATTTCTTGGTGTCTTTCTCATCATTTTTCCTGGCATTCTTTTAG